>NC_041058.1:31309269-31476769 GCF_900634775.1 Gouania willdenowi
AATAATAATAATAGTAATAAGAAGAATTAACAGAGAGTGTAGAAAGCAAAAGTTAAACTTTTTAGAAAAATGTAATTTGGACAGGATAAACATACAACTTGTTTTTTTATCTGTACTTGAATTTCCCAGTTAGTTATCATTTATTTGTTCGTTTTTTTAATAATAATTGTTTAAAGTATTGAGATTGTGGTGTAATATCTGGGTTAGTATCGAAATATATTGTATCGTAACAAACATTGTATGTATTTGTCAGATTCATGGCAATGCACACCCCGTAGTTAAACTATAACCAGTTTACTAAGAGGTGATACAGACATAGGCCCATAATGCCCTTCAATGGAGGGTTTTCACCTATGTCACGTTCTGGGCAGCAATCGATGAACGGCCATATGTGGAGGCACTCTGAGATAAATCACTGCGAAGGATAAATTCGAAAACCACGAAAAGCTCCTCAAAATGAGTTATGGATGGAAAAGGCATCAGGGAAGGACTGGTCTGGAAGAAAGGGCACAATCGTTTTGGAAAAGTTACAGTTTATTGGTGGTGCAGATCTATACGAGTCGGTTCCTCATCTTGGATCAATGATGACCTGGTGAGTCGTTCCATCTTTTGGCGTATCCTGATCTCGTCCCTACCTGGTTTTAACCCTATCCCAATCGGTTTTTGATACAGTTCAGAACCTTTTACCTGGAGACAATGAGAATACAGCATATTTAGCTCACTTTAATTTAACAACGAGGTTGCTACTGTACAGGCTATTTGATTATAGTAGGTCAATATGCCAGTTCAAGTGCGTGCTTGAATTCTATTATCATAATCACCATCAAACCCTATTCACGTACTCTGACCAGAATGGGCTGAACAAAATTTTTGCCTCGTAGCTCTCGGTTTAACTTTGCTAACCACAAGCGCCTCCTTTCCTCTGATAACTTTTGACATTGTTCTCCCTGATTTGTTATAACTTTTGGCAGTTTATAAAACTTTAAATGTTTTTCACGGTCTGATTGATTCTAACAGCCAAAAACACGGCAAAAATTCACCATTTCCTTTCGTTCAACGTTCGGGATCTGCGCTATGTTTACCTGCTGAGTACCTCCAATATGGTGATTTCTGGTTTGATTACGCGCCATGAAAACCCACTATAGAATCTTAATAATCTAAATGAAAATTTTCCTGGTTAACGCTTGGGTTTTTCATGCATAAATTCCCTGCTGACACTTTTACTATAGCTTAAAACTAACTTGATCACATTCATTTGATGTAATAATTGAGTTTTACTCCATGTTTACCTTGTCTTCTGTGTTGTGCTGTCAGATCTTACATTCAGCAGTCAGATCAAATCTATCACAAAAACATCTTCTACCACCTAAAGAACATCTCCAGAGTGAAAGGTTTAATGGCTCAGAAAGATCAGGAGAAACTGGTCCATGCTTTTATCTCCAGCAGACTGGACTATTGTAATGGTCTTCATCAAACAGCTACAGCTGGTTCAGAACGCTGCAGCTCGGGTCTTAACCAGAACAAAGAGGTCAGAGCACATTACTCCAGTTTTAAAGTCTTTACACTGGCTCCCAGTCAGCCTCAGAATAGACTTTAAAGTTCTGCTGCTGGTGTATAAATCTGTGAATGGGTTTGGTCCAGAATACATCAGTGACATGATAGTCAGGTATGAACCCAGCAGGTCTCTCAGATCTATGGACACAGGTCAGATAGTGGAGCCCAGAGCTCACAGTAAACATGGTGATGCTGCTTTTAGTTGTTATGCTGCAAAGAAGTGGAACAAACTGCCAGCAGAGCTGAAGTCAGCATCACATGTGAACATTTTTAAATCAAAGTTAAAGGCACTTTTTTTCTCTACTGCATATGATTGAGAGAGAGATTTTTTTGTCATGTTGTTGATGTAATGATGATTTTTGATGATTTTAATTGATTTTACTGATGATTTTAATTGATTTTACTGATGATTTTAAATGTTCTTATTGGATTTAAAAATTGAATGTTTTATCATGTAAAGCACATTGAGTTGCCTTGAGTATGAAATGCGCTATACAAATAAATTTGCCTTGCCTTGCCTTGTATGGACTACAATAAGCATTTGCAGTTGTTATTTTGAGTATGGATTACATTGAAGCCCCCCAGCCTCACAGTCTCCTATCTAACCTCCCATGAGGATTGCAGAGCTTTCGTTCCCAAAAGAAAGTGCCCAAGGAAAAGCATATACTGTTAAGCCTCGCTGCGTATAGGCTAATAAAATCCATCAGTGTTTGTTAGTGGGAGACTCTCTGACAATATGATAACTTAATCTCTAATCTTTAATTGATCTGAATGCAGTTTGTGTTGTGGAGTTTTGTGTGTAAGAAAGTTGAGTTGTTTGTGTTGATCCAGGCCTCTCTGCTCTTTGTGTTTGAGGAGGGGTCTCCGGCCTCATTAGGGCTGACCTCAAGGTTGTCATGGAGATAGTCGGAGCCACTTCCTGAATTCCCTGTGTGTCCGGCAATACATTAGCGCACAGGAGATCCAGAGTCTAATTCACAGAGAAGAGTTAAACAATAACAGTTTTTCATTATTACTGTGTAAAGAATGGACAGTATCTATAGGTTAAACAAGTAAATACAATGAGTGTTAGATAATAGGATAAGGTGTGTCTTATTTACTCATTGCATTGTTCCATATGATTTAGTGGAATATTGTATTTTGAACTGTAGTTCAAATATATTTGCTATCTTTTAGGTAAAGCTAAAGTTAAAGCAATATTGTTTTAATCAGATAAGTAGTGTAAAAATAAATCCAAGATTATTTGCGCAAAAAAAATATGTGAAAGGTTCCGTGTGCCACTCGAGAGTTCATTTTGATCTCCACTTTAAACAGTCTTGTTGACAGCACAAAGTTTTGTGCATTGCATTGCGGGATGTGGAGTCACTGAGATGGATGCATAAAACTGTTTTTAAGCCATTCTTCATTTGGCGTTATATCGATAAAGTTTAATTCTTACCGTGATTCATTGTGCTTGCCAAATTGACTTCCAAACACATTTCTGGTGTTTTCACTGAAACTTGCAGAAAAACAATGGAGGATGTTTATTTTGGATTTTACATGGAAAGTCGAAAGCGAATGTCTTAACGAGTGAGGTGATAACACTGGGAACAAACTAGAACAAAAATGGTGCCAAGCCAATCACTGTCCTCTTCAGTCTGGTGAAGAAACACAAGAAATCACAAAAAGAATGAAAGAAAAATACGCTTATTTTAATCCGTCTACAGGACTCCACATCCCACAATGCAATGCACAAAACTCTCTCCGACAATGTTAATCAACCAAGTGTTAACAATAGAGATCAAAATATAGTTTAGAGCGGTAATTTCAACCTTTTACATATTTTTCCCATCAGTAAGGCCTACACTGATAATATGTGCAGATGAAATGAGACGAATTAAGTTCTGAAACAAAAAAGTAAGCCGTATGATGAGAGGAGATATATTTGTGTGTGATGAGATAACTAAGATAACTTGGACTTACTTAAATCATAATTAAGGGAAAATTCAGATATCCATACAGTGCCTATCATAAGTATTCACCCCCTTGGATGATTTACACAATTAATGCTTTATTAAATAAATCAAGGTCAAATAAAAATAAAAAAATCACACAAAAATGTATTGCTGTAACTGTTTATTGTCAAAACAGGAACATGCTTCTACAAAGTAATGTTAAAGCTATATGGAACAGTGGTAATGAGAAAGCCACTGTTGAAGAAAACTCATATTAGATCTCGACTAGAGTTCACCAAAAGGCCTGTAGAAGACTCCATGGCCAAATGGAAGAAGGTTCTTTGGTCTGATGAGACCAAGATTTAGCTTTTTGGCCATCAGACAAGACGTTATGTTTGGCGGAAACCAAATGCTGCACATCACCAAAGACACACCACCCTCATTGTGAAGCATGGCGGTGGCAGCATCATGCTGTAGGGATGTTTCTCAGCCGCTGGCCTTGGAAGGCTCATAAAGGTAGATGAAAAAATTAATGAGCCAAAATACACTGAAATCCTGGAGGAAAATCTTATTCAGTCTTCAAGAGAACTACATCTTGGGAAACAATTTATTTTTCAGCGAGACAATGATCAGAAGCATACTGCAAAAACTACACAGGAATGGCTAAAAACAACTAGGTAAATGTTATGGAGTGGCCGAGTCGAAGGTCAGACCTCAATCCTATAGAGAACTGTGGCTGGACTTGAAAAGGGCTGTTCATGCCCGATACTTTCGCAACCTGACTTTACTTGAGCAGTGTAGTAAAGAGTAAAGAAAAATTACAGTGTGCAGATATGCAAGACTGATTGATTCCCATCCACACAGACTCAGTGCTGTGATCACAGCCAAAGGTGCTTCTACTAAATACTGACTTCTAGGGGTTGAAGCATTTTGCAAACAATTATTTTTCTTTAAATATTTTTGTTTAGTTAACATTACTTTGTAGAAGCCTGTTTCTATTTTGACATTAAACAGTTATTTCCAATACATTTTTGTGTGAAAAAAGCAAATTTTTAAAAATGAATTTGATTTATTTATTAATGCAATAAAAGGGTAAATCATCCAAGGGGGTGAATATTTATGAGAGGCACTGTATACAACCAATCTCTCACTGAAAGTATTGAAATATTACGGTATGTGCTAGAGTTGCACAAAGATGAAGTACATTCATTCATAGTTTATTCAATATGATTAATCCTTGTGTTTGAGATAAAAAAAAAAAAGATTAAATCTTGATATTTCTTAATAGATTAGCCTATTCTTAAGGGTTGTGTCACCCAACATGAGACTTTTCTTCTTTGTGCTGTTGGCCAATTTCATGCGTGTGTGTGTTAGTCTGAATAAAGCTGCAGAAATACTGGAAAGAATAAACACACACACACACACACACACAGAGGCAACACTGCAGTGCGTAGCCGATCTGGGGTTTGTTATCAACTTTTCCGACTTCATTGTGAAACAGAGGGGCCTTTTAACACTTAGTACACCGCACCTGAGGGTGTTGAGGAACATTAACATGCTGTACTTGTCCTTTCGCAGTTTATGGTGTTAATAATCAGCTGTAGTTTCACGGCCCACCAGCTTGGTTGGTATTCAGGGCCCTGAACGGAACATCATCCACTTCGCTAAACTGCTGACAGAGACTGATGCACAAGGTCACATTTAAGTAGAAGGAAGGAGGGGGAGTAAGGAAAGGGAAAACTACAGTCTATTAGATAGGGGAGGAGTCCGGTAAGTCCTTTTGCACATCATGGGGTCATTAATGAGGATAAGAAATGAAACTGTGATTATTGAACTTCTCTTGATTCGCTGCTTTTTAGCCATCAGAAATCAACTCCACCCACACGTTTCATCTCAGTCCTAAAACTTGTATGAAGTAAAGGTACAGTAATGCAAAAAAAAATGACTGATAAAAGTATTGAAGTTGTTCCCTTACTTGAGTAAAACAACTGTCCCTTCAATGATAGGGCAAGCTCAATTAAATAGTACTCAAAGTATAAGTTACTAGATACTTTCACCCCCTACATTTATGTTTGTTAATAGATCTTACCACGGTTCCCTTGCGTACAGTAAACATCTCATGTATGAACTTGAAAAGGAAGAGAACAAATCTTGCACATTTTGAACTAAATTTATTTTCCACAAAGGCATCTGTATAAAAAAAACACTTGTCAAAATGTGTTTTTAAATAAAATACCACCAATTAAATGTATGAACTCTAAAAAAGTGCCTTGCCAAATGTACCATGTGGGTAACAACATACTGTAATACAGTGGCGTGCCGTGCATTTCACACCTAGGCCTTCAGTGATGTCCTACACTGAATGAATCTACCTCTTAATACCATCATTGTGACGTCATGTCTCTCGAAACCATACATTTATACAGAAACAAACATAATCGAGTACAACTACTTTATTTCCGGAGCATATAAAATCAATACATCCGTATTAACAATTAAGAGTAGTAAAGTAAAAGTTATATGATCGCTTGGATACTGTCACAACTTAAAAATAAAGGGCAATTAGTCACAAAAGTCCACTAAACAGCACATTGTCGCACCCGTAAAGCAGTTTCATTCATTCATTTCCGACAGTGGTGAAATGGTGTGGCCTACTCCTTGAACGTCCACTTTGATATAGATTAAAGCGAAACAATTCATTTCCTTCACTGAAGTCACAGGTGCGCCAGGTACCGGCACATTATGGGCTCTGTCTCGACGGTAAAACGCAGGCTGTGCCCGGCGCGGCATGGCGCAGACCACTCCGCCAGACCGTCAAGACAGGGCTTACGAAATAAAATCACAAAAATATAGAAAAAAAAGAAGAAGAAAAAGCTTTGTACTCACCAAAACGACTATCCCCGCTTATTTAAACACAAAATCCATCCTCCTTTCTTTCCTCAAGACGACTTCAATGTCTGTTGTACAGTTTATCTGTCTGTCTCAGTTCCACCAATAAGTCCTTTTCTATCGACATGGAGGCTAGTGCTGAAAGCTGAGTCTCTCTGAACCTGTGAATCAGGGATACCGCTCGTAGTTGCTGCTTTGAAAGTGGCGCACAAACCCTTTTCCTGGCTGGGACAGGTTAGCTAGCGCGGGGGTTGGACGACCTATCCTCACAATATCAAGTTTTTCTTGAAATGTCCGTCTTGAAAATGGCGTTACATGTATATCAGCGACCAGGTCAATTCTTCTCCTTTAGCCATTGTGGGTTGAAAAAAACAGCGAAATTAACGTTTTAGCTCGTTCGAGTCGCTAACGGGACACCAGCTTCCATTTGGTTAGGCACTCTACTTTGCATAGCGCTGCCTCTCACAGGGGTCTGCAACCTGTGGCTCTGGAGCCTCATGTGGCTCTTTAACTCTTTTGCAATGGCTCCCTATAGCTTTAAAAAATAAATAAATAAATAAATTATTTATTGGTATTTCTTACAGAGGGTATTGATGATTAATGCCATTAACTTAAAATAAAAATCTGATAAACAGTTGTTTAACCTAAAAATAAATGACATCCACTACAGACCATCAACTTTCATTGCCCATGTGGCTAACCTCGGTTTTAAATTCCTTTTAAGATAACTAAACTAACAAAAAGACTATTCTGAAAGAAAATAGAGATTGTATTTGTGGGGAAAGATTTATTTCATTGCCAACATGCCAGCTTATTATGTATGCTTGATATGCTGCAAGAAATTAGCAATTAGCATGTGTTGACGGACATGATCAAGTTTTTTTTTTGTAGCTCTTCAAATCCATTAACTCTAAAAATTATTCGATATTATTTTAACTGCATAGCATTTTATACACTATTGTTTTCGGCTCCGGAAGGACTTCAATCCTGGCGAGATTAGGCAAAATGGCTCCTTTGAGAGTACAGGTTGCAGACCCCTGCACTAGTACGTATCCAATCAGAGGACGTGAACGTCAGAACGTGTCATGTTCAACGTGATACCTGCTAGCTGGCCCTGATGTCGCCAACTCGAAATCTGATTGGTTATCACAATCTGTCTGTTTCAGTTCATTTAAGTGTACAGGCGCCCCCTCGGGAAGATTTCGTGGAGCCTGGCAACACGTGACAGCTCAAATATGATTGGATGAAATCTATAAGATAAATATACAATCCTGGAAGGAGCGCAACCAAGAGGAAAGCTATGAAATGAAGAGAAAAGACTATGAGGAATAATTTAATACATATTTATGAAAAAAAATATATTAAAATGAATTTATTTTCTGATTATGTTTAGGCCAGCAGAGAAGGCCTTGCTGGCCCTGACGGCCCACCACTGCTGTAATAGGTAGAAACCACAGCCTGAACCATAGAAAGTGGCACAACTAAGAACATATGAATTATGTTCAATGTGTTTCATAAAGAAGGTGAATCTATAAAACGGAAATAGAAAAACAATCACAAAAAACAATCATTCACTCAGTAACGGTTGGGTTTAGAAATGTAATGAATTACTTACTTATTTTAAAACATACTTAAGTACAAGTAAAATAACTGATTTAGAAATGTAATTAAAAATGTACCCATACAAGCTATTCACATACAGTAACATGAAATTTTCCTGACTTTGTGAGCAATTTTTAATTAATTTGGGAAATTTTGTGAAATAATTTGAGGAAAATTGCAGGACTTTGGAACAACCCAGAGTTCTTTCAACAATTTGTGATTAAAATGACTGCCATCATGTGATATAAGTACGGGGGGAGAGAGAGAGAGAGAGAGAGAGAGAGAGGGGGAGGGAGGGGGGAGGGAGGGAGGGGGAGAGGAGAGAGAGAGAGAGAGAGAGAGAGAGAGAGAGAGAGAGCGAGAGAAAGACTAGCCACTAAATCAGTGTTTTTCAAACTTGGGATCGGGACCCCATGTGGGGGTTGCCTGGAGTTTAAATGGGTTCGTCTGAAATTTCTGAAAAATTTAAATACATTTTTTACATTTTTAAATTATTATTCTTTTTTCTTTTTATTAAAGGGCTAATAGCATGCTAAATCATTTTTTGAGCTTTTAACCTTGCTAAAAGTTAATTTCTTATCAAAAACACCCCCTAAGTATTATTGGGCTTCCTTCCTGCATCTCTGAGCAATCCTCACTAATCCTACTCTCTGAGCTGCTGCTCTGTCCTTTTCTGAAAAACGAGCGGAAAATCTTCAGTGAATCACAGAACCTCCACAGTGAACATACACGCCCACTCTCTCAAAGCTAAAGGCATTTTAGCTACATACACGAATGCATATAATCCCTCCCTGAGGAGCAGCGGGCAGCAACGGTGCAGAACCAAGGGAGCAGTTCCATTTTTATTATCTGTTATATCGCTTTGTATCGCCTTTGACTTGATCTGACGTATTTGTGACACAATGCAACACAGCTGTTGGACAAAACAAATGTTTATCACCTTAAATGCACTATTCCTGTAGTTAATAGAGATAAGGAGGAGAAGAAAGTGACTTACCAGCTTAACACTCCGGTGTTTGAAGCAGCTGATCTCTGATGTATGGAATCAGAACAGTATCATAATGTATCTAAAATTTCACTTTGTGAAATATAAATCTAGTTCAACTAAAATGCAGTAAAAAAAACATGATCAAAAACTAATCGGAGAAAAAATGGGGTCACGATCCAAAAAAGGATGGGAACCACTACACTAAAAACTGTTTCTTTCCACTTATTTACAAAACTAGATTCCATCATTATGCTCTATAGTTATTTATAATAGTTTTCTAGGCAAAATTTCAGACAAAGGGGGTACTTGGATTCAGAAATAAGAAAAATGGGGTACTTGAGCCAAAACAGTTTGAGAACCATTGCTCTAAAAGGCCGGATTTGGCCCCCTGGCCTTGGGTTAGGCAATTATGGTCTATATAATTATAATAACTCTATTTGTATTGCATTTTTCAATATGAATAACAATGTGCTTTAAGGCATAAAAGATATATCTATGTGGGTTAATGATTGACTGGCAGCTTGTCTAGGCCAGAACGTACCTCGCCTTGTTCCTCAGGTTTTAGAGATTTAGATTTCCCTGGTTTTCATGAGGATCATTGGAATTAGTTGGGAGGGAAAATGCATAATGTATGAGCTCCTCATAGTGTTTATTATGGTGGTTGGCAAAAATAAAGTAACCATGCTAAGCAGTAACCAGCTCAGTTAATGTCTGTTGATAACCCACAACTCCAGTATTAGAGTCTGGATTGTTAGCTGGGTTTTGACGCAGTGAAACAACGTTTTTATGTCCAGAGCCTAGATTTCAATTCAATCTCAATACCTTCAGTTTGTCCAAAAAAGCTACTTAATTTCCTTCTTGAAGGAGGGAAACCTGCAGCATAAACAGTTAGTGACAGTTGTGGGAATAAATAGCTCGACTAAACAATTCAGGACGACCACGATAAAGGCACAAAATATACATTAGCCATTTAACATTTCATTCATCCTGACTTGAGTGAAATGACTCTTAACAGTGTAAGTGTTCAGAGGAAGTCTCTCCATGTTGCACTTTAAACTTGACTTTTTACAGACCCAGAACTTGAAAACAAAGTTTAGTAAGCAAGTTCTTGACTCTATAGTACTTGCTTCAGCTTGTATATGACGGGCACCACGAGGCTGTCTAGCAGTAGTTGGGTCACAAACCAAATACTTATTTTTGTTAAAAGAGTTTTTGTCAAACAATGTGTTTGAAATCTAAAACCTTCTATAATCAAGGTGTAAATGAGCGTGACTTAAAACTCTAGTTGTACATTAATTACTGACAAAGATAGTGACTACATTACTTATTACTGCTAAGTTACTAGGTACGTTACTTACTAACACTGGTTATCAGGCTGATGGGGTCTATGGGGCTGCCCATTGTCAGCCCAAATACATAAGTTACAAATGCAAGCTGAAAGCCTTTATGTTCTTTCTCAAAAGCATGTTTAAAAAACATTGAACATAATGGCAATGGAAAGGAGAAATAATAAGACCCTGTTTTTAGCTTCAGAAAACATTTTCACACACATGCCAGTCAAGAGACCTGCGACAATAATCCCACAAACAGGAACCAGTGGCGTACATTACATCATAAGCTCTCAGCATGGGAGTGCTGCTTCACTTCAAAGGTTTACTTTGGCACATAGCACAGCTGGAGGTCATGTGATGTTGACATACTGTACCTTTTAATAGGATGTGACCTTGCACACTGAGGCGGACTCATTGTGTTAATGTATGGAGGTGGAGGACTTCTGGAGTGGATCAGCCAACATTTGGGCCCAGTGCTAGCTGTACTGTGAAGACATTTTTAAACATTCATGAATCACGCCTGAGCTCACTCTCTCCTCAGTATATCATTGTTTAAAAATGTGACCATGACGGATGCTCCAGTGCATTGGACCTCTGCAAAGATAAGCACTGGAAAGTTCATAAAAAAACCTTCTCTAGAGCCTGTTCTCGTACTTCCTGTCACAATATTCATGCCAAGTGAGGAAGTCCTTTTTCCCTTGACTAACCCTAATGCACTGTTTAGTAAAAAGTAGTTCTAGATTGAGAGAAAGTTCGTGTTTGGAGATGAGTTTTGGAGTTTTTCTGTTTGTGGACTTCCTTAGACCTCTGCCACAAAGCTGAATAAACATACCCCAATATCTACATTTGTGGTAACAAAGCTGGTTATCAATGGCCACGTTTACATGGGAGCTTTAATTCCTCTTTAAAGCGGAATAAAAGTTAATTCCTCTTTAACCTAACCTTGTAAACACTTAATTCCTAATGCTAATTTCATTTATAATTAAACTTAATTCCAAATTAAGTGGCTGGTTTATCCGTTTTTAATTCTGAATTAAATAATTCCTCTTTCTTGTAAACGGTTAAAAAACTTAAATCCGCTACAAGGTAATTCCTGTCGCTTTGTGCATGCGCGACTTGCGGCGGTGACACGTTTGGTGATGACATAATCCAACATGGTTGCCCGGGACTAGAGCCGACATAATATAATAAGAGCCTTAAAAGACAGGATCTATTGAAAAGTGTGGATGGACGGAGGCATAAAAGTGCAAAAATTAACACGGACACGTGGACTTAATAAACACGCAAGGAGATAAGCAAATGGAGCTGGCTCACCTGACGGGTGATACTAAAACCCGGAGATGGAGTGAATGCGTCCCCATACTGCTGCACAGGCTGTAATATCACCAGGTTTATCATTGTAACAGTTGTTGAGCTACTGTCTTTAACCAGGGAGCAACTATTTATTCCTAGTTATTGTTTTCCGGATTTTTACTGGGCTTTATTTACTGGGCAGTGAGTAGGTCCTATTTCTCTTCCGCTTCGTGAACCGTGTGTTTTTTGTTGAGCTGCTGCTTCAAAACTACAATCAAAATAAAGGTAAAAATAAAAGGTTTGTTTGTGTTTTTCCTGATAGACGTGAATATGTCACGTTCTCCCACTGTCCAATCAGAGCCTTCCCAACCCCCAGACCTGAAGCCGAAATGACTAAAGCCGAATAAACCGGTTTTCAATGTAAACCTCAGTTTGGGAATTACTCTTTCCATGTAAACACGAAGCAGAACACTTTAATTCCAAATGATTTCATTCAGATGAATTAATTCCGAAATTAAAAAATGTGTTTGGATCCCAGACAAGCCCCCAAACGTCCACCACTTCATTACGTACTGATAGACGACTTTTGATCTTAAAGTACGTTCACACTAAAATCGATTTCAGCGACTCTGGCAACTAGAATACTTTCAAAATTAATTTAAATCACGTGACGTGGAGCAACGTGACTCAATCACAAGATCTGTGTCTAAAAGTGTAGACTTTAAAAGCCACTTTGAGTGACGCTAACTAATCTGCAATTACTTTCTCCCTCCATCACTTCCCCCGTCGTCATGACAATGAAGAAACATGGAGGTAAGAGTCATCGTGGCTGTATGTGGCCCTCCCGTCTTGTACGACACCTATTCTCCTTTTTGAAAGTGATTGTGGATTTTGTACAAGTAGTGTCGCAATCGTGGTAAATCAGCTATGTTTTATGTGAAAATGAACTGAGCCGTCAACGGGCTTTGAAATTGGCGAAGTCGATAAAGTGATGAAGCGAGCAAAAGGGACTCATCGTGGCTGATTTTGGCAACTGTAGTCACTGAAGTCACATTTGGTGTGAACGCACCTTTACACTTGAGTCTAAAAGGAACATCCTTATGGACAATAATCTAATTGTGATTGCCCCCCCCCCCCCCCCATCAATGTTGTGTAGTGTGTGTTCTTTCTTATAGGTTTGGCTGCTGTTAAAATAAATGCAAATAAAGCATGGTTTTATTAGGCTGCACGATTACAATGTAAAATATATTCTTTAAACGTAGATAAAAACCCTTCAAACACTAAAATCAAGTATGTTCATTATGCAAAAATCTAAAAAATGTAAAAAAAAAAAAAACATGTTATTTGAATAAGCGGATTCGGCATCTCGCTGCGCGCAAAGCATGCTGGTCCGGGTCAAAGGTCAACTACCCAGCTACCGCCTAGCTCGTATCATAAAACGTAAACATGGCCGAGTCTGACAAAGATATTGAATATTTTGAGCTTTGTAAAGTGGATGTTTTAAAAGAATATTGTAAGAGACGTGGACACGTTGTTACTGGGAAGAGGAAGAAAGAACTGGTGGCCCGCTTTGGGCATTGTCATTTCAAAAAGCGCCTATAGTTTTGACAAAACAGCAGGAACGAGAGGCTGTCAACCTTGATTATAAATCTCTGCTCGAGATCGATGATGACAGTTGATCCTGGGGGGATCGGGCATATTGTGGCGAGAAAGAAAAGGACGCCAACAAACCCCCGAAACCTGCTGGGTGAGAGACACCTCTCTAACATGTACACCACAATATAATATTTATATACTAGTTTACTAGTTAGCTTTAATGTAGTGCAGTATATGTCAAACTTACTGATTTAATCCATTCGGCACAACGTTCTGGATCTTTTCTTTCAGTAGGAAATAGGATGAGTACGTATGGCGGGTCGCATATACATCGTGAGGTTCCTTTATTGCACTCGTGAACGGGGCAAAACTCTTTCATCCACGTATTAAGCCCACGTGTACCGTTGGAACAGCCACGCACTGAACAATGGGACCCTGGCATATTGCCTTAAAATGACCTTAAGCAAAGTAAATGCCTAAAAGTCCGTATAAGTAGCCGGTTGTTCCGCTAGACAGGGGCTTTGTTGACACGCTGGGCAGTCGTGAACTCTGACCCGGATATATTGACCCAGGAATCGCGCATGCGTACTGATAATGCTGATTTGGCTTATTGAAAGCTCAACTCCACTTCCTTGCAAGTCATGTGACCAGTCAAATCGCAACCTTTCAGGTTAGAAAATCTTATTTATCATATTGTGATATTACATATTTATATATATGGTGTGTATATATATATAATACAAGAGCAGTCAGAGAGTGCAAACCTCTGCTAAGTGCTAAATACCTCCTTGGCAGATATTGGCAGTGATCTGGATTAGTGATCCTGATCATTCACACTATAAAAGCACAAAGTCACCAGCAGGAGGTCCTGTAGAAGCAGCTCAAAGAGCTGAACACTCACAATCAGTATATTAATCCACATCCTCTCCAAAATCTTCTGTGGCCTAAGATCCATTTTTGGTTAAAATTTTGCCAGAATCCATTCTTTCTTTGCTTTGACGTAAACCTGCTAACAGACGGGTGAATAAATAAACATCAAAATGCCAGTGGAAACATTACCCAATTCCAAATTTGCATTGACAGTTCTGCATAAAGAAAAATACCCTTCAAAATAAAAGGCACTTTGGTCCCCACAAAGGCCTCTACACCCCAAGTTGACAAATTCTGATATAGCGAAAGGGAAGAGGTACCTGAATTTATTTAAAAAAACTTGAATGTTTATACATTACCAGACTGCATGTGCAAATATGAATACATTTTAGTGTTGCAAAATGAAAAAAACAACAAATAGAAACATATTTTTTAAGTCTGTTGTGTAAGACAAGGGACAAGCTTGTTTACACCTGCCATTTTTCTTTTGGTCCTGACTTCTCCTAGCTTCTGCTCTCATTTCCTCTCTCTCTCTTTTTCTCTCTCTCTCTCTCTCTCTCTCTCTCTCTCTCTCTCCTCATTCTGTTTTTCTCTCTCCAAGAGTGTTTTTGCAGGTTGCCAAGAGCTAAGAATCTTGGGAATGCAGGATTGTAGACTTCTGATAAAGTTTCCTTTGTTCCCCCATACGACTCCCCCGATGTTCACACCCAGATAAATAGATGGATACATGAGTGCATTGTTATTGTTTTACTCTTAGACATTGTGTTGGACAGCTTTATAAAATGCTCTGCTGCTTATACACTTTTTTTTTACCATGAATCCTATTTGTCCTCTAAAATAGGGACATTTTTCAGCCACTTCATTCAGGAACAGCCCTCAGATTGTTTAACTTGGAATTTGCAGCGCAATTAAAATGAAACTGAATGATGATAATTCTAAGTTAATTGTTAGCAAAGTGAAAATGAAGAATGAGGCATTTTTTTGTCATTTTCTCTGCACAGGATTTCTTCTTCTGACTGACTTGTGAGGCCCATACTTTCCTTATAAATGAGAGGAACAACTGATTGAGAGAAAGAAACAGGAAGCAAGCGTTTGAGTGGAGGGAGGAGGGTCATACAGGGCGCCATGGGAGTCCTCCACATTCATTATCGTGTGAAGAAGTAATTAGATTTATGTGTGTATGTGAGGACTGTGGGAGTGTGTATAAAGGCTCAACGGAAAGGCTGAGTTCAGTGTTTACATGGTAAACATGTGTGTGTGTGGGTTCTGGAATGTCACATGCTGATAGAATGCTTACTGGACAACAAAGGAAGGGAAAGACGCCATAGTGGAAACCATTCACTTTTCAGGTCACTGTGAAACAGAGTAATGGATGCAGGCTGAACTGGTTGTTAGGTCAGCTATTATCAGGTGGCTTTAAACATTGTGGTAACTCAACATATGTTTTCTTTACTGCTATCAGCACAGTTATGATTAATTACTGTTATTGTGATTTAAAATACAGTAAATTCTAAAACCAAACATGGATACTTTCAAAGACAGTTTTAAGTGTTTGGGATTCAGCACCATTGTTTTCAGAACTCTGGCACACCGTGTTAAAGGCCTCATTCACACGGAGATGGGTTTTAATGTAAACGGTTAAGTTTTTTATCGTTAAAGCCTTGCGTCCACACGGCAACAAGAATTTTGAAGTCGAATACGATAAGTTCTGAAAGCGCTTCCCAGAGTGGGAAAGTCTGAGAACGCCACCCACTGGGGCGCCGTGCGACGGCGTATACGCATACTCTTCAAACAATGACGCCATCGTCTTTGACGGCGCATGCGCGACCCCCCACAACAACAGTAACATTGGCAACAAAGCAGCAGAAACTCTACTTTGTTGTCGGTCCACAAGCAAATCTCCTGTCATGTCTTTGTCTCCATCGCCTTCCTCTCTTCTTTTGTTAATCCCGTTTTTTAGTCACACAAGTTTAAATGCGCATCCTCTGTCTTCTTCTTCTTTTTTCTTCTGTATTAATGGCAGAAAGGATTCTACAAGGAATATTACTGCCCTCCACTGGTCTTTTTTTTAACGACTAGATCCTCCCGCTCCAGTGTCATGCAGGAACTGCAGCACAGCCTTAAATATAATCTGGTGCTTCTCATTGTGAAAGAAAAAATTGAATAAACCTCCAGTCCTAATCCAGACATGCTTGCAAATAGATGCTGCCTTTTTCTCAGTGTTTTTCTTCCTGTGTTGGTGTGTTTCTGTGGCAGCGTTACAGTGCCACATAGAGGCCTGGTATGTTTACTACAGCATTTTCTGTCTTTTTGTGTGGACGCACACATAATTACCCATTTTAGGGGAAAGCATTTTAGTTTTGTCCTTGTGTGGACAGGGCCTAAGTATTCATAATAGCAAAGAGCGACGCACAATATTGTCGTCATGTTATTGGTTATGGTTATTGGCTGATAACGGCTTTTAGATTAAGTATCGGACATCGGCCATTCAGGCAATGTTAACCAGGTTAAAAAGTTGCTTCCTTGACCAACCCATAGACTTAATATACATAGACATCGTCTCCCGTTTGTTGCTGCCAGCCTTGCTGCCCTGTTGGGGGCGGGGGCGGCGCCTGGGTGGACAGAAGTAGCTCTTGCACACACATCGTGCCTTGGGCAGTGGGATAAGCTCATATTGGGCAGAGTCCGCGCACAACCGACTCCGCACTCCTCAGAGCTTACATAATCGCCACATAGTAGTTTCCTTTCAAATCCTACATTTACCACAATTCATAGCGCTTCTCTGTAGCCTTTGAACTCCTGGGGAGTGTTTTAAAGGTTCGTAGCTCGTCTGCCAGTCTCTCCTCTGTTTCACCAGGTGGTGAAATGCAGGTCGGTGTTACATTTAATGTGGGTTGTCTACTCTTCCCTACCCCTTCTATTGTCCTACCCTGACTCCTTCTTCCTTGTTCCCTTCCCCCTCACCTAGGTGTAACACTGCCCTCTCTTTTTATATTCCCACTTTAATTTAAGTGTTTCTTACCTGTCCTTAGGAAGGGCTGGTGATGGTCACAATTATGCAATAAAATAAATGAATTTATTTGATTGAAATAATAAAACATGCATTGCTGTCACTAAAAGATTGAACTACATGTAGAGTTGACCTCCGACAGCATGTGCAGACGTGTTTCCTCATGGGAATCACTATAATGTCCTCTCTGTTTCCTCTGCTGGGAAGTCTGATGTTGCTCCTGTCTCACAGAGCAATCTACAGTGTTTTAAAAACAGCTTCAGATTTTAAAAGTACCTTTAACATGCTTCCTTATTTTGTCTGTAGCAAATAAAAAAAGCAGATATTAAAGAAAAAGCAAGTCATTGTAAATAAAGAGCAAAAACAAAGAAATAAAGTATGAACTAATGCAAAACACGGCTCTAGAAACATTTCATTTTGTTGTTTTGTATTATTGATTGTTGGGCAGTGTTAACATAAGCTCCCACTTTCCTTCTTCTCCACATTTTCTTTATTCTCGTGTATTACTACAGACAACACAAAATGTGTGAAAGCTCTCTTCTTTTTGTTTGTGTTCTGATCAGAATAAATCCACAGGATACAGTACCTGTGTGTACATCCAGCCCAGTCTCATAGGGATTGTGAAATTGTCACAAAAATGAATTGATGTAATTTTTCATGGTACGAGCAAAATGATTTCCTCATATTTTTTTGGGCTGCATAACACAGTTTATTTTTGTGCTGTGCAGCACAAATTTATGTCGAGCTGCTTGGAACAAATTGCAAACCCATGTATATCAAAGCAATTTATCACCTTCAGGGTTCTCGCCAGCACTGGTGAACGTAGGGGCCCCTGACGTTTTAATTTTGCTCCCCTACGGAGCGATGGCGCCCCCCTACGCTCAGTTTTTGGCCACGTACGATGATTTCTGTTGTTTTCTGTTTTTTTTTTTCTTTTTTAATCTATACCGTCATAATAATTGTTGCACACTTGAGGGGACTTCAGGCATGCACGGGTTGTTTTATCTTCATAACCAAGAAACACATTCATCAGCCACACCATCTATTTAATATTTGCTCGGATTCTCCTGTGTTACCTGAGGACCCCTGCAGCCCTTTAGCTGCCCCCGATGCTGCCTGTCTGATCCTCTGCTTACGTTTCTGTAATGGCCGTCCACGTATGTAAGCTCCGAAGAGTGCGGACAGTCCAGACTCTGTTGTGCTTGAACTCTATGCGGACTGTAGTCGTACTCCTGGGACGTGTTTTAAAGGTGCCGGTACTTTCGTAGCTCCACGCTTAGTCCACACGGTCGTAAAATCTGAGCTTTGAATTTAATTGGCCTGGCCGACTGCATCCATATACTGCGGGTATAAAATATATATACTGTATATAATACAATGTTATTTCTTGTCGATACAGTGTCTGTGAGTATTTATTAGTGGAGTACCTAAACCAGGCATGAGTAACTCTAACTGCATTCATCCTGATGCTTCACCAATTGATTTGATTTGATTTAATTTTATTTTGAACATGAACACATGAACATGAACGTTTACCACAATGAAAATGATAACAATAATAATATGAGTAATTAAAAAAATAATAATTTAACTACGTGAAGTGAGAATAAATGGTTACAAAATCCTGCACGCAAAGCCTGTACATGTTTTGAAAAAGAGTAGGAGGAAGTATAAACTTATTATGATCTTACCCCTTGCAATAACAAATAACTTTTGGCTTTAAAGTAAGGCAGTAACAAAGATAAAAAAAAAAAAAAAGAACTTTAGCTTTACGAACTAAGCTTGGCTCCCAAAGAGTTACACATTTCTAAATTTTCCGCCCAAATGGCGCTCGCTAGCACGCCACGCAATCCCCCCATTCTGTGAAAAATCCCTGGTGAGAACCCTGACTTTAACCATAACCCCTTACCCTGACCCGAATAAATTGTTCTAACAACTTGCAATTGCACAAAATAACTTTCAATTGAAATGCATGATTTTGAAAGTTGTGCCCAGCAGCACAAATAAAATTCAAATATGGTGTTGCATGCACGGAAATAAGAAACATTCATCCCCCGTCTGCTGCTTATTATTATTGTTATTAATATTCCTGTGTAAAATGATGTTTGAGTGCTTAGTTACGTGTGTCTGTGTGTTTTCTAGGTGCTCCACACTCCCCTGGATGCTTGGCAGTCAGGGCTACTGTAAACATCCTTGACTGGAAGCTGGTGTTCGGTTCTGGGGCTTTCAGTCGGATGTTTGCAGCAGCCGACTGCTAGTACCATCTCTGCACTGCACCTGCTGTTCGCTCTCACATCTGGACTGCACAAGAGCATCATCATCCTCACAGGCTCCGCCCATTCCATCAGAATCACTGCAGAGTGAAGATAAAACATGCTGCAGGTGAAGGGTTTTAGTAGAAAGAGTTCAAATGGAAAAAGAAGGAGAGCAGGAGAGACCGAAAAGCATAATTGGGCGGTCTGGCTGAAAAATGCCCATCACAGCACAAAATATTAGTTTGATGAGCAAAGATAGCTTCTGTATGAGAATATAGTGAGTCTGAGATAATAACGACAGTTTTTGTTTTTTTAAATCCCAGATATGGGAAGGATAGAAATTTGGGATGCATCATCAGTAGTGCTCCTTTGAGTCAGGGGGTGTTTCAGTAATTTTAACACTAGACTCCCTCATCAAAGGTGGCCAGCTACAGGGTGATCAAAGCTGAGCTTACATCCGTTAACTTTTTCCCACTGTCAATCAATGCTCACTGAGGGCTGTGAGAGGAGCAAACCTAGTCCCTCTTCCCATCTTTTATAGGAGGGGTGGGGCCAACAGTGACAGTAAGTGATGTCACCGATTTAATCTCAGCAATAGCAAAATTAAATTGCAATAGCAGGCCTTCAACCCATAGAGGGCAGTCACTCTGACATTTTACAAATAAAAACGCTAAATTTAAATACTTTGACTAAAATGTGAAGAGTGTGACTAGGACCAATAAACTACATTACTTCACTTCTAATCATGTATTAAGTCGAAAAAAGTGGTGTAAGTACTTTTTCCCTTTTGCAAACTAAATGGACTGAACCCAACAGCATGTCAGTTATATCTCTGTATCACACAAGATGTGTCTTTGACACACACACACAAATCCACAAAATGTACCTTAGTCCTCCTTTAGGAAGTGGATGTGAGCAGATTATGTGTGATTCAGCTCTAACTATTAAATAAGGGATATCTAAAGAGCTAAAGTAGCACTTAAGTTGAGTTGTCTCAATATCAAGGTTTTTATTATTGAACCTTTACTTTGCTTTATTAATTGCATGAAAAAAGATATATTTGAGCCTCCTTTTTAAAGCTGCAGTTTGTAAGTTTTTTTTGGCATCATTTGGTCAAAAATCCATAATCATTTTTGGATTGCAAAATGCTCAAAGTGTTCTGAGTGGGCAGTGAATCTATTCTCCTTCTCCTGGTCCTGAAAATGAGCTTTAGAAATCCAGGAGCATGATGCTGGCTTCAGCCAATCAGAGATCTTTCTACAAACACTTGTGCTCCATGAGCTGTTTTGGGCATTACTATTGGCTGCTCGACTGAAGTCAGACACGTTCACGTACCATCGGTAGTAAAAGTGTAATGACGGACGTTCCAACAGAAGTCTCCATCGCGCCAAAGCAAGTGGAAAAAGTAAGAGCGAGGTAGTGAAGCAACGGTCTAAAACCTCAAACATGTTCGGGAGGATTGGACTTCGTGTAGGTCCCTCTGACTCGGCGTGTGCGACGGACTACTCGCGACCCACTTTCAGTCAGTCTGTCATACATACCGAGTCAGAGAAAGATAGTGATAACAGACGGGATAAATAACTTGAAAAGTAAGATAAACATTATCCAGGGTGGAAAGAACAGACAATAACTTTACAGTGTGGATGTGGAGTGTCTGTCTGCTTTGATCAGCTGGGTTCAGGAAGCTGAGGAGCAGCTGCTTGTGTGTGAGGAGTTACTGTGGCTCTGAGCCTTTTACTGTCGTCACAGCAGCGAGTGATACGTGCTTTCATGTCTCTAAAACATCAGAAAACTCTCCAATAGCACAAGTTGAAGTACCTACATTTGTTACTAGTCTCAAACAGTTCCAATGTGTGCACGTTCCTGCAAGAATACCGGTAAGGGAGTTTTAAGTGTTGTTCAGTAGGGGAGGGGGGGAACGTGGAGTGTCTCACGATTCTACATACTGCAGCTTTAAACTTGGCACAGTTTAGAATGATGTGTAGTGATTACACACATTACTGTATGATTAATTATTTCCAACCTGGTGAAGTATTCCTTTTGACTGCTGTTTGCTATTTATTTATTTACTAGTATCCATACTGCTACAACTCCATAGATCACATTGGAATATCCTACTTTGGACTTAAGAGTTTATGGAAGTGTAAACATCCTACAATCTCGGCGTCTGCCTCCTAGTGGCCGGGAGTGGGACTGTTTGCACTGCCTGGCTCAGAAACTCTGCTCGCTCAGATTTTCTACCTGTGATCTGTCCTGGGTTTATTATTTGATGCTTGTAAAATAACAACAAATAAACAAACAACTTTCAGCACTATTGTGAAATGTACATGTTTTTTTTTTTACATTGTGTTAAAGGGGCAGTATTATGAAAAAAGACACTTTATAATGGTTTTGCAACAGTGATGTACATCCCTTTAGCGTCATTCAGAG
Source organism: Gouania willdenowi (assembly GCF_900634775.1). Classification (NCBI taxonomy): domain Eukaryota; kingdom Metazoa; phylum Chordata; class Actinopteri; order Blenniiformes; family Gobiesocidae; genus Gouania; species Gouania willdenowi. The sequence goes on from NC_041058.1 coordinate 31,331,022, forward strand.
GGCCAAAGTGGAAAAAGTTATGTTTCCTCCTTCTTTTGTTATTCCACATTTTGTAAAAAGTCAGCTCCAAATGGTCGAGTTGGGTTTTCCCCCCAATATTATGTCATAAGGGGGAAATTCCTCCTCCTGACAATCCTGGCTCCTCCTACCCTATAAGAATGTGAGCTCCGCCCTCTCAAACTACCTCACAGGCAAAACAAACATAGCAAAGGCAGTTATTACAGTTAATATCAGTTAATATTTTTACATCAGTACATAGATAATCCAGTATATAGATAAACTGAAGAGCGCTCACAATCAGTTTCACTTTTAATAGCTGTTATACCACCTTGTATTGGACAAAACAATGGACTAGTTCTGTGGTCAGTAGAGGTGAGGAGGAGAAGGAAAACTGTTAATAATTTACTGCTGCTGTGATAAAAGCACTCAGTGTGTGTGTTCACGCCTACTCATGCATATGCACGAAGGCCCAAAAAACAGCCTGTTTTTAGGAGCGCTCTGAAAGTGACTTTTCAGAGGGCTAAAACTCCAGAAAACAGTTTGGGAAAATAAACCTCAAATTCTATGTTGTTGGTGTTTGTAGAACCCCCAACAACATAGTATGTACTTTCTCCCGTCTTAATGTAACTTGGTCGAGCTCTACTGTACAATGTGCCTAAATAAAGAGCTTTCTTCTAACAACATCAGTCAGACTGACATCTGGGACAGGAAACTGGGAGCGGCTGGTCACTGATTGGCTGTTTTCCCCTGACCCAGCGACCCAGTCCAGGGTGTTCCCACTGGGACTCACACACACACACACACACACACTGTGACACATTCAAAGGGAATTACTAATTCTAATTGGATATTTAGTATTTAGGAACTTGACATTACTGTATTAGATATAATCCCAATAAAGACTTTGCCTTACTTTACATCAGGCAGTGAAAGGAAACACGTAGTGAGGAAGTTTATTCAGAGGGTGGTGTTAGCCTGTACTACCAACATTGTATCCTATGTCTATAAATACATCACACAACACATACACATACAGTATAACCCACAGCTGAGAAAACACTAACAAACAAGCTATGTGTGATAAACAGGAACAAGCTTAGATGAGTACACAGTCTGTTTCCATTCACATGTCATAGGATGTATGTTTCCCTATCAGAGGAGGGATTTTGGTTTATAAACACAACAGGAATAGTAACTCTACATATTGTACTGGTTTATAAGAGCTAAGCTTTCATACTGACATTTTCTATAGATCTTTCTATGGTGTTCTTTGATCGATAGATATTTTTAACCTGCAGAATGAACTATTATGTTTTTTCTAGTGGTTCTCAAACTTTTTAGGCTCTAGTACCCCTTTTTCTTACTTATGAAACCATGTACCCCGTTATGTCCGTCTCCTGCATTTCATTGAGAATTCTGTGAAAAACCTACTATAGCATAATGATGGAATGAATAAGTAATATTTTCCTCTTATTTTGTGTGTTTTTGGTGTCATTTTGTGTGTTTTGTCATTGTTTGTCTGTTGTTTTTATTATTCAGTATATTTTACTCTTATTTTGTGTTTTTCTTGTTGTCTTGTGAGTTGCTGGTAATATTTAGTATGACTGAAAGCATATTTTTAATGCTTTCATTTGTTAATTTCTCTCTCCCTCTCCGAGTGAGTGGGGGGAGTGAGACGCTGAGCGACTGGGCTTACTAGTGTGATTTAATTTAATATGGTTTATTGGTTGTAATTTCAGTTGGGATCAATGCGTAATAATGTTGGTTTCTGTACTTTAAATAACATAATTACACCAGCATGGATTGCATTTATAACAAAGTTTAATTCAGTGATAGGAATTATTAAACTATATTTTTAGATGAAATGATGAAATATCATTTTTCACATTAACCAAAAGGATAATGTGAGAAAACCTATTAGGGTAGAACAGGGATTTGTTTTTGTGTAAAATATCTTAATCATTCCAGATGCAGTATCTTCGTGGGGAGAAATTATGTTTGTAGATCAGTGACCAAAAGCATTCGTTTGTGGAATTTGGATAGTTTGGAAGGGATTTTTTTCAAAATTATAATTACATAATAGAAGAAAGTTTAAACCTCCTAATTTAGAGAAAACACATTTTGGAAAAAAAATTCCAAATCAAAGATTGATTCTTGATTAATTGTTTCAGCCAATTTATTTTTGAATGTATTATTTAAGCTGTAAAACTCCATCATTTCTGAGTCTTTGAAGCACTGAGAGACATTTGAGGAATACTGCATGCAATTCTCTTCAGGACAACGTTCTGAATGTGATTTAGGAACACTACAGAATTTAATCACACATTTCAGCCTTAATGAAGGAAAAAGTCAAAAGTGTCTCAAAATATATATTGATATATGATATTGTGCCGTTAGGGCTTAATAAAAGGGTCTCTGTGGCATTTTATCCACTGACTTTGACCCATCATTGTTTTTCTTGTACAACTATGTTGAAAAAAATAGTTTATATATCGCCATTTTGAGGAAAAATATTGAGATATGAATATTGATCCATATTATCCAGGCCTAATGTAACCAAAGCAGTAACATTTTATCTTGTAAAGGATATGATTCTCCAAACTGTGTGAAATGAGGGGTAAAAAAAGACTTCTTAGAGTAGGATTTTATTAACATGAGTGTGTTACCTGAAAAACAAATGGAAATCACTAGACTGATATACTGCCTTGTTATGTAGCTAATGCTACACCACTTTAGTCAAACAAAGTAAAAAGACTGTATGACTGAAAGAACAAGTCAGCATTTTTATTTGGTGTTAATTGTACTTGGAACCAGTTAGGTAAATTTTTTTTTTTTTTTTTTTAAATTGAAAATGACCCTGACTTTAATGACTTTTCCATTGAGGGTGATGGTTTTAAGTAGGTGAATTGGTTTGTTTCACTGATAAATAACTAAATAGTCTAAATGATCTGAATGAAAAAAATTGTGATAAAATCGTTATTTTACAAAGAAAACATTGTGATATGATATGTATGTAGCCTATTGTGAATTTAATGGTGAATTAGTGGCAAATCCTGACTCCTTGTGGTTATTTCTATGCAATGTTTGTTCATATTAGGGCTGTGTTTTTAGTCGATGTGTTGTGTGTGTTGAATTATATGTTCATACGGACGTGTGTTTACTTAGGTAGGCTTGTGAACGTATATGAGCGAGCCTTGTGTTTACCACAGAATGTTGTGGAGCGGGCATATGTGCGCATGTGTGTGCGTCATGGCCTCGCGGGTGTTGCAGTAAAAAGTAAACTGTAACCAGCATGGGGAACCCTTAATCTCAGAGCACCCTCACCGAAAAGTTGAGCAACCCCATAGCACCTAACCTTGCCTGCAAGATGGGTTCTCCTGGTGTTCACGAACACCAGAATCCATCTTGTGCTGCTCCCACCTTTGCCTTTCAAACGTAAACCGAACCGGTTCGAACCAATCATGAGGCAGCGTTGTGGTTTAGGGCGGGATATCCGGGTGTGACAAAAGCACCGAAGCAAAACTGGAACTGGAGCAGTTGCGTGGAGAGAACTAGCTGGGCTACCGCTATTAGCATAGCTCCGAATCAAAATAGAAAGATGTCGACACCTGAGGATGAACGTGTGGAAGCTGCTATAAACTAGTTTAAGAAGAATTCAGCATTTTCTTTTTGAAATAGTAACAGCGAGAGGTGCTTTGTGCATTTTTGGATGGTAAAGACAGCAAAGCGGAGCTTTTTCATGGATGGTTTAATGAGGTTGTGTTTGAAGGCGGGACATTTTGTGTTTTCATATGTTTTGGCATTTAGCAAGGACACTAGGGAGTTGAACCCCATTTATTCTAATTCCAGTTTGTTGTCCTCTTGGATCTGGATCTCCTCAGACTGGAACAGACTTGGTCCGGACTCGTTTAGTGTCATTAATCCACAACAGTCAGTTTATATGCACACGGAATTTGTAAAGCATTTATGAAATTCATTGCTTTTATAGAGAAATAATATATTAACGGTATCATTGCAGTCCAAACAAATCCGACGTCTCACACACTTGAACCAAGCAGCCATGCGCACGTTCCGCAAGCAGCAGTCACTGTTGATGTAGGACTGATGACATCATCACTGTAGAGCTAGGACTGATGACATCATCACTGTTGATGTAGGACTGATGACATCATCACAGTAGAGCTAGGACTGATGACATCATCACTGTTGATGTAGGACTGATGACATCATCACTGTTGATGTAGGACTGATGACATCATCACTGTAGAGCTAGGACTGATGACATCATCACTGTTGATGTAGGACTGATGACATCATCACAGTAGAGCTAGGACTGATGACATCATCACTGTTGAGCTAGGACTGATGACATCATCACTGTAGAGCTAGGACTGATGACATCATCACTGTTGAGCTAGGACTAATGACATATACACTGTTTAGCTAGGACTGATGACATCATCACTGTAGAGCTAGGACTGATGACATCATCACTGTTGAGCGAGGACTGATGACATCATCACTGTTGAGCGAGGACTGATGTCACTATAGAGCTAGGACTAATGACATCATCACTGTAGAGCTAGGACTGATGACATCATCACTGTTGAGCTAGGACTGATGACATCATCACTGTTTAGCTAGGACTGATGACATCATCACTGTAGAGCTAGGACTGATGACATCATCACTGTAGAGCTAGGACTGATGACATCATCACTGTTGAGCTAGGACTGATGACATCATCACTGTTTAGCTAGGACTGATGACATCATCACTGTTGAGCGAGGACTGATGACATCATCACTGTAGAGCTAGGACTGATGACATCATCACTGTTGAGCGAGGACTGATGACATCATCACTGTTGAGCTAGGACTGATGACATCATCACTGTAGAGCTAGGACTGATGACATCATCACTGTAGAGCTAGGACTGATGACATCATCACTGTTGAGCGAGGACTGATGTCACTATAGAGCTAGGACTGATGACATCATCAAACTAGGACTGATGACATCATCACTGAGTCCCTCGACTAAGGAGGTGGGGCGTCCAAACAAATCCAACATTGCACACCATAGACATTATATACGTATCTCATGAACTAACGCTGCCTATTTGAGCTGACGATCCGCGCAACCTCCATCTTGGACAGGTCTCTAATGCACCCGGCCTGCATTTATTTCTACTGAGGAAGGTGTATCCCCAAACACAAAAATCATCATAACTCCCCAAATATTTACCCAATTTTCACACGGTTTCAGTTTATTACAAACGGCAGAGATTTAGTTATGATACAGGACGCTGTCAACATTAAAAAATATGTGCTTTCATGCTAAAAGACTTTGTATTATGCTCTAACAAAGACATGTGGTAGGCTATGGCATATTGATAAATGTATAAATTCATTAATTTGACATTTCATTAAAGAAACAAGTTTGATTGTTCATTTGAATTTAACACACACACACACTCAAAATGTATTATAGATTTAATATTTTTTCTTAATAATAATATACTTCTATATTATATAAAAATGATAAAATTATATAATATGAAAATACAGATAGACAGATAAATAGATATATTATTTAAAAGGTTACCTCCTTCAGATGTATGTATATATTCATAACAGGAACTTTATGCACAATAATAAATAATTATAAACTTGTAAATATGCAGTAGGAACTACTCGCTGGTAAATAAAGCTCAATAAAACTCCGTAAAAACAATAACCAGGAATAAATTAATTCTTGTTCTATTCTAATTCGTACTTTGGTTTTAAGATTTTTTGTTACTGACTAGTAAAACTAAACAGGAAAGTAGAAACTTCTGTTTTGAATTGTTTCTGGATTTTGCGCCATTGTTGTTGTTCCCTCAGGACATTTGCACTATACCTAGAGGTCTTGTATTATTGTAATTCTCAAAATTGTTTTTTTTTTTTTTTCAATTGTTTCAAATGCATTGTTTTGTCTTAATATTTAAAATAAATTATAATGTACACACTGTGTGTACTGTAGACTTAATATATATATATATATATATATATATATATATATATATATATATATATATATATATATACAGTGTTGTGCTTGAACGCGTTCAATGAACGACGTTCACTGAACACGTTCATATTTTCGGTGAACGTTGAACTGAACGAATCACTTTTTAAACAATGAACTTGAGCGAGAGCGGCGTTCCGTCTGCCAGGACTGAGCGCGTGCGCAGTTCACGTTCACGCTCATTTGAAGTCAGGTTTTACGACACTGTTTATGGCAAACACTTTGATAGCGGTCCAGCATGGCGAGTGCTAGTACTAGTTCACGTGATACAGACTTAGCTGCTACTGAAGCCAGTTTTGAACAGCACTTGGCAGAGTTTTATGTACAAACAAATGAAGACTCAGACGGAAAAAACCTTACATTTTTGTGCAAACTGTGCCCACCGGGACTAAACAAACAAGTACGTACGTCAGCCACATCGAGCTCAAATTTGAAGCGCCACATCGAGTTAAAGCATCCGAGCTATCTTGCCAAATATCTGCGACTGAATGATGAACGCAAGAAATCATTAACGAAGAGAGGACCGCCGCCGCCGAGCACACCCACCCAAGTTAAGCTCACTTTATTTAGTAAAGGACCTGCTGTTTCCTTCGTTTCTCAGCAACAAGTGGACAAGCTTGTATTGGATTACATTGTGGGAGATCTGCAGCCTTTGAGCAAGGTCGAGAAGCCATCCTTCATCAAATTAGTGACAGGTTTGCAGCCATCCAGGCATGTGCCTTCAAGAAAGCAGGTACAGAAACTACTGAACAATGCATTCCAGGAGAATATTTCTGACTTAAAGAATGAACTCTCTGAAGTTGATGCCGTATGTACAACAGCAGATTGCTGGACTGCAGTGAATAAAGCGTTTTTAGGCATTACTGTTCATTGGCTCAACAAAAATAATATCTCTCAGAGAAGCTCTGCAGTACTTGCATGCCGTCGTGTTCGAGGAGCACACACACATGATGTTCTCGCCAAAGCATTGTCAGAAGTGCATAAAGAGTTCAGAATCCAAAACAAGATTGTGTGCACTGTGACAGACATTGCTGCTAATTTTGTGAAAGCATTCAACTGTTTTGCAGAAGATTTTCCCGCTGCTGATGAAGATCCAGATCCAGATGTTGACAGTGATAATGGAGCAACTGAAAATGAAAATGATCCAGGATCTACCTCGCCTCCTGCTGCTGCTTGTAAGAGCTTAGATGAAGAGGATGACATGGAACCTGAGCCTCTCTCAGCATTGGAAGACCCCCGTCTTCCCCCTCACAGAAGGTGCATGGCTCACACCTTAAATCTTGTTGCCAAAGACACAGAGAAGGTAACTGATAAACAGTACAAAATATTGTCAAGGGCCGTTTTTGCTAAGGCATCTGCTCTGTGGAACCGGATTAAAAGAAGCCCCAAAGCATCAGATTTTGTTGAGGGAAAGCTTGGGATCGGTTTTGTGTTCCCAAATGATACACGGTGGAACTCTTTGTATCTTGCTATGAAGCGACTGTCTCACATAGCGACGTTAACTCCCAAGGCAGATACCAATGAAGGTACTGATAATGTCACTGCTGCATATGACAACCTTATCCTGCATGCTGTCTGTGATGAGTTTGGCTTTAGGCAGTTCTCTGCAGAGGAAATCGGCTTCATACACAAGTTTGTGGATGTAATGAGGCCCCTAGCATCTGCACTGAACATCCTGCAGGGAGAGAAAAACATCTTCCTCGGGTATTTGGCTCCAACCATTGTACAACTACAAAATGATATGAATGGCCTGCTGGAGGAGAGCACAAAGCCCACTGCTGCGCAAGGTCTGGTTACATGCCGTCCACTCATACTGAACATCCTGCAGTCCCTGAAAACAAGGGTTGAAGTCATGCTTGAGAAGAAGGAACACATATTGTCAGCCATGCTGCTGCCAATATTCAAGCTCAGCTGGGTGGAGGATGAGGAAAAACGGCTGTTTTACAGAGTTATGCTGAAACGAGAACTTCTAACTTGCAACTCAGATGACTCAGAAACACAAAACCCTGATCAGCCTCAGCCTAGTGGTGATGCTGACAAAGACACAACGGCTTCCTTCTTCAGGTTTAACCAAAACCCTCACAATCTCAAAAAAAGTGAAGCAGACACTTACTTGGATGCACCAACCACAGATGGCTTTGCAGAGTACATGCTGCTGCCCAGGCTCAAAAAGCTCTTCCTTAAATACAACACTGCACTCCCCTCAAGCGCTTCAGTGGAGAGACTTTTCAGTATCGGAGGCCAAATATTCAGGCCCAGGAGAAACAGGCTTGGTGATGAAAACTTTGAGAAGCAACTGCTCTTGAATGCAAACAGAAAGCTTAAAGAAGTTTAACTTCTTGATGTATTGGACTAGTAATTTCCACTGTAACTCTTTTGTTGTGCTACGAGAGTGGGACATCTTGTAAAGGTGTTCCAGCCTGACAAAATCTCAGGAGTCAACCTCTTTTTTTTTTTCACCAAATGTTTACTTTCAGTAAGTTATGCTGCTTGACTATTGCACTTTGAAGCCTCTGACTCCCACAGATAAATCCAGCATCTGAAATCGAAGGCTGTTGTTTATTTGAGCTCTATGCTGTATAATTTTCAGTTTTCAAAGCTATTCAATTTATTTGGACAAATTAAGTCTGGAAGAGTGAAAAAAAAAGTTGAAGAATGTAAATGATATTGTCATTGTTTACTTACTGTTTACTGTTTTTTGAGGATGCTAGAATGTGTCGGTCCAGTATTTCACAATGAGCAGGGTTAGCTCATCTTAAGTTAGGTTGTTCAGCTGCTAGCTGTTCATTTTCTTTAGACAAATATGATCAGGAAGATTTTTTTTTTACTATTATAAATTAATGTAAATGGCATTTTCATTCTTTACACACTGTTTATTTCCTTTTGAGGGTGTGAAAATGTGTTTGTTGAGTATTGCACATTGAGCAGAGTAAGCCCAAGCTAAATTTACATTACAGTACATCACTAATTTTGTCTGGTTTACATAGTTACTGCCGTTCAGAATATGCGGGATTTTTGTCAGTGGACAGATCTTTTTCCCATGAACCTGAATGTTTTTGAAGTCCTGGGTAATTTGGTTCATGCTGGCTAAATAAAGGTTTCACTGAACATACAGTATAGCTTGACTGCACCTTGCATTTTCCAAGTTCTACATATTTTCCTGATCACACATTATTTAAGGGGTAAATATATTCCTTATCTCAATATTTTTTCTCTCCTGGCTATAGGCTAATAGTTGTCACTTGTCTCTGATGCTTTATTGGTACAATAATTTTGATTAGTTTTGAATAGGCAGTGATTTGCAGCTGGTGATGGATGGCAAAGACATTCTATTGAGTAAGATAGTGGCTTATTTAAAAAAAAAAAACAAATGAACGTGAACTAGTTCATTTGTAGAAATGTGAACTTAGTTCATTTCTTTAAAAAATTAACTATGAACATGAACTAGTTCATTATTATCTGTGTGAACTGAACTTTGAGCTAGTTCTGTTTAAGTATGAACTGGCACAACACTGTATATATATATATATATATATATATATATATATATATATATATATATATATATATATATATATATATATATATATATATTCATTTATTATTTGGGGGGTGGCACCAAATGACCTAAAGCCGGGCCTGCTCAGAGTGTGGCTTTCAAATGAATTTCGGTTACGTTTGGACTGATTTACAGACAATTTTCAAACCAAATTGTCTTTGGACTGTTTGGTAATATCGAAAATCCCTAAATGGCCACAAGAGGGCACAACAGTGTCGAATATAGTATGTCCCCTAGAGTGTGTGTGTGTGTGTGTGTGTGCGTGTGTGTGTGTGTGTGTGTGTGTGTGTGTGTGTGTGTGTGTGTGTGTGTGTGTGTGTGTGTGTGTGTGTGTGTGTGTGTGTGTCCTCAGATAAAGGAAGTGCTACTGCTCTGGTTTTTAGAACCTGGAAATTCCCTGAAACCAAAACGCTGCAACACTGCTGAGAACCTGCATACTGAGCAGATCAAGGAGAACTCTGACTGACTCTAACTCTATCCAATGTTTAGATTTGTGTTCTGGAAATGTTTACTGATTATTGTGCAGTAGTTGTGTAGAGAAGAATAAAACGAAAACTTTTCTAGAATGAGTGCCTGAGGTGTTTTATTTATTTTGTTCACTTTCACTGTTTCTGTTGTAAACACTGCAGGATCATATTTAGGTCGACACGGACTGATGTGCAGGGTTGAGAGGGTTACTTTAAAAAAGTAGTACGGTACAATTACAAGTTACCTGTTAAAAAATGGAATCATCACTATATTAAAGTAATGTAACAGATTAGTTACTTTTTGGATTACTTCAATGCCAAACATACAAATAAAGACACAAGAGGGTAGAATATGTGTAACCTGCTCACTATTATTTCAGACACACATAAAATCACATTTTACAGTTTCACTACATTAAAGGAAATGTTGTAGTTTAACACAGACTGAGAGAATTAAAAAAATAAGGTGTTGAAAATTCAGTTTACTCATTAGTGATGAACAAATCAGTTGAATATTTAACCTAGATCACAGACCATACAATAATGATTATTGTATAGTATATATTTATTGCTATTGTTACAGTTTTGTAATTTATGTAAAACAAAAAAGCACCACCAGAAAGTAGTCTATAGTTCCGTAGTTATAGTTACAAAGGTTACACACACAACATAGTAACAGTTGTCAGTAAATGTTTTAGTTATTAATGTGCTCCAATGTTAACTATAAGTCATTTTGTCTACACTGGTGTCAGCCTGTCTTTCATGTGTCATGTAATGTACAGGTGCTGACTTTAATTCAATGTGTCCCATTACTATTTGCTGAAAATGATTTCCTGGGTTAACAAATGTCTGCATTCTGCAGCTTTCTGGCAGAAATGTTTATATTTCAATAAAACATGATTTGTTTTTGTCTTTAAACCTCCTTAAGAAGAGCTTTTAAAAGACTGGATGGTTATAACTTACAAACACAGAGCAGATCTTAAGCAGATAATAGAGTATAAGACACAGCAAACACATTTACAGCTGTTATGTTATTGCATACTATGATCCAAATTAGTTGTTACCATAGTAGCTGTACATTGTAACAGCTCTGCTGTTTGTTGGATGTGTTCGTTGTCGATGTTCCTAATTCCTACAGCTTTGGCTGTCATTGAAGGCAACTCAAGGATGCACAGTGGGGGTGTATTCCAGAAAGGAGGTTCAACAAACTCTGAGTCTATCATAAACTCTGGGTCAACATACCCCGCAATGGGAAACCCTGATTATTCGATTCCATTACAGCTGGTATGAAGCGGGTCAATAAACCCTGAGTATGTAAACCTTGGGTTACAATAAAAGCCATCATCAATGGAACAAAGATTACACGAGCTACCATGGCAACCACCAGGAAGGGAGCAATTTATTCACCCTAAGCCGGTGTTTGTGGAATATGAGCCTGTTCTAAAGGTGCGTTAACACAGAACGCCACTTCAGCGACTGTTGTCGCTTAATCGTCCATGATTAATCGCGCTTTTTGGTCATTTCATCGAACCAGTGACGTGACAACCGGGGAATAATATGAATAAAATGTGTCTGTGGAGCCGGGGCAGCATCGCTGGGAGGGCTGATCGCTTCTTCTACAGCCATAGTTTTACAGCACTTTTCATAAATGGCTCCACTTGTACTTCAATCAATCAATCAATCAATCTTTATTTGTATAGCGCCAAATCATAACCAATGGTATCTCAAGGCACTTTACAGTAGAGCAGTCTTAAGGACGGACTCTTCATTTTATGGATACACACATATGCATATATACGTATATACACATACATATGTATCCCACACCCAACATGAATTCATCATGGCGGCAAGGAAAACCTTCTGTTAAGCAGCAGGAACCTTGTGTGGATCCCATTCCTATGATGAACAGCCATCCACGTTATGCTGTGTTGGGTGTGTGCAGAGAAAAGGGTGGAGACAGAGCCGCTGTGTCTCTGTAACTCCACACTGAGGATCCCACGGACCTGCAAGACAAAAGCCAGAAGGAGTACAGGAGCAAACACACAAGGGAAGAAGCAGACATAGAGGGAGTGTTTGAGAGAGGAATGGGACCCTCTCCGGTCCCTCTCTAACCTAAATGACCTCTCTCTTAACGCCCCCTCCAACCTCTCTCCAACCGAGCATGCCAGACCCCCCCCCCCGGCAGTCTATGCCTATTGCATCTTAACTATGAGCTATGAGCTGGTTCCTAACTAAAAGCTTTATCAAAGAGGAATGTTTTGAGCCTAACCTTAAAGGTAGAGAGGGTGTCTGCCCCCCGAACCGTGGTTGGTAGATGGTTCCAGAGAAGTGGGGCCTGATAACTGAAAGCTCTTCCTCCTATACTACTTTTAGAGACAAATGGAACAACGAGTAGTCCAGCATTTTGAGAGCGTAGTGTTCTGGGGGGATTGTATGGCACTACAAGCTCCTTGAGATAGACTGGTGCCTGTCCATTTAGGGCTTTATAAGTGAGAAGAAGAATCTTGAATTCTATTCTATATTTTATGGGAAGCCAATGCAGAGAGGCTAATACAGGAGTAATGTGATCTCTTCTCCTAGTTTTAGTCAGTACACGTGCTGCAGCATTTTGAACCAGCTGAAGTGTCTTAAGCGACTTGCTCGGGCAAAACTTATGGTTTAAATGCTCAACTTACAGTTACTAAAGGATGAGTTCACTCAAAATTTAATTAGAATTTAAAAGGTGTATACAGGGAGTATTCAACTTTAATTTAGCCCCATTTATTTGAGGAAGTGTACAGCCCTCCCACTATAGTGATTATAAAGTCGCCAGAGTTGTCTGGACGTCCAAAAAAGACGTCATAAAAAAATTACTGTGCTTGAATTTGTACCCCGACCCATGCTCCCAAGTGCGCTACCTTAACCCGCTGCACCACCGTAACTTTCTAACAGTGTTGTCTAGACGTCCAGCTGTATTACAGTATGAAACAATGTAACGTTAATTTCGAGCCTCAAATGTGTATTAATTTAAATAGACATTTCTCCTTTACATTTTCCACAGGTTTGTACTCAGGGAACTTTACAAAAGACATCAGTAGGCGTTTTAATGCAGATCAACCTTACAGTGTCTTTCCCTAAATGATCTGCATTCACAATGTTATAAAGAAAATTACTGTTTGCAAAAAAAAAAACTAAAGCGGCACAGCATTTACATTATAATGATGTGAGCACATCTGTGGTGTGTAATTTTAAATGTGTGGTCAGATAAGAGTGTCAAGGTACATGAAAGTGTTCCTTGAGAAGTGGTGTTCAGGTGGGCGGAGCCAGGTAGAAACTTAGGGTTTTTTTAGACAAAACCTCCCAGCGAGCAGGTTAAGTTCACGGAGAATGTTACCATGGTGACATACTCAGAGAAGAACATACCTCGCCTTCAGGAATGGGATACTCAAGAGTTTCCCTCATTTGAGCCTTAACATACTCAGAGTTTGAACATAACCTTTGGAACACCCCTCGGAGGTGTTTGAGTGTGTGTGTGTGTAGAGAGTTTGTTAACATTGGGGGGACTTCCAGTGTTGTCGATGTAGGAGAAAGTCGTGTGAAGGAGGTCTCCCGACGAAACTGTAAATATGTCCTTTAAACACCAAGTTCTGATTTGGAGCCGTATTTGAACGACGGATTACAGCTAAGGTTTAAACTCTGCTGTGAAAGGACTGGTTCTACACCCAAAACAAGCAACACTCAAAGCTGTCCAGTTACGTGTGTGGAGCTGCTTCTGTAGCCAGCAAACTTGTTAAGATTGGGTCGGCGGCTCCAGACGTAGCCTCGAAAACTCTATCAATCAGCCAGCCGGTGTCGGGATTGGAGAAACAACGGGCCTCATTCTGGGAAGACATGGCGGCATTAATCCTGGACTTAGTAAAACCCTTACAGACCTCAGTGGACGCACTCCACGAAACTGTGAATAGTTCAGTCATACGTTCAATTTAATGATTGTTAATGTTAAATTCAGCTTTTGCCCAATTATCTATTCTTCCTTTATACATTTCTTTTCTCTTCCCCTCCCCAGGTTTGCACTAACTGTGTGTGTGTGTGTGTGCGTGTGCGTGTGCGTGTGCGTGTGCGTGTGTGTGTGTGTGTGTGTGTGAGAGAGAGAGAGACAGTGATTACACTACTTGCCTACAGCACTGAATTCTTTTTTATTGAGTGGAATGGTTTTCTATTTGTGGTTAAAAATGGAGGTGAATATGCTGACTGCCTGTATCTTTACATTAAATGATCAGTTGTTCTTTTTGGAGCTGTGGTGTGTTTTTATATTGTGGAACCGAGTGACTTTTAGAACAAGAGAAGGTTATGGACATAGAAAGTGGGATCCTGTTGGGATTGATGATGGGTTTGGTTGGGTTTGTATTAGAGAGTGGGGTGTGGGAGGAATGTAGAGAGATTGTTATGGCGTTCCTTTTGTATGTCTTTTGTTTTTATCTGTTTTTAGTTTGTTTTTCACCTCTTTTGCTTTGGCTCAGGAACCGCATCAGTACCAAGAGGCCACTGCTTTCGGTCTTTCAATGTGTGGGTAAGAATCTTAGCTTTATCTCCTGGAACTTGAAGGGTGTTAACCAGTCTGTTTAACTTAACAAGGTAATGACACATTTAAAGCAGCTCAAAGGACATATTTTCTTTCTTCAAGAAACTCACATCCTCTCCTCAGAGGTCACCTGGGTATAGGGGATGTATTTCTTTCAAATTTTTCAGCAAGGGCAAGAGGCATGGCTATTCTCTCTTTTTTTTCTCCTCCTAAAGTTGACATATTTAATTATTGGCAGCGATTTCAATTTAATTCAAGACCTCTCCCTGGACAGGTCTTCATCTAACCCTCAGGCACTATCCAAGTCAGCAAAGCTCTGGATGCATGTAAATTTAAAACTGGACAAGTGTATTTTTTTTTCACTCGTTTACCACTCATATTCCTGGATAGATTTTTTTCTTTTAGATAAATATTTTTTGTCAGATATGAATTCATGTGAATATCATAGTATTGTCATCTCAGACCACGCCCCCGTATCTGTCCACATTAAAGAAACACTGTGTAACTTTTGGCCACGAGAGGCGCTAGACCGGTAACTTTCACACAAGCGCCACAGCACTGTGGCAAAAATGAACAGTCAGTCGGGCCAGCCTCCCTTCGTCTTTTGATTGTGTATGCATGAGTAGTTGACCTCGGTGGCGCTCCCCCCACTCCCTGGCCTCGCCGCTGTCGTTGGCCCCCTTCATTGAGGATTGGCACGGCAGCCGGGGTAGGGGCGGATGGCCGACCCTGCTTACGCCGGGGGAAGCGCCACTGACGCGGCGAGGCGGGCCGAGCACTAGGCCTCCAGCGGTGGGGATCGAAGGGCGGCAGTAACAGCTGCTCCTGCAGCCCATACTCCAGCCCATAGACTGTAGACACGGTGCGAGCCCAGCCCCGCTTTGCACCACAGCTCTTACAGTCCCTTACTAAAGAATCCACATTTAACTGAACTATCGCAGTGATTAGTGTACCATTAACCCAACACAAAACAACCATATTGTGCTCTTTTGGCTGTGAACAGAGGCTAAACTTGTTTCAGCTGCCCACAGCAATGGCGCCGGGTCAGGAAATGGCTCAGGAAAGTTATATCTGTATTTAGATAATCATATAAATATTATATTTAGATAATGATGATGTGTGAAATGGTTTCGTTCATCTGTGTCTGATTGGTGATGTGTTTCCTCCTTGGGGTGCACTAATCTCCACTCTCGTTCAAAGTTGTACATTCACAGTAAATACGCTTCAATACGAGTCAACGGAGAGACCCTGGGCAAAGTTTACCACCTGCGCCCAGGTAAATATATATATATATATATGTAGTTATGCTTAGCAGACCTAACTAACTACAAACATTGAACGTGTGCATTCATTTTGCAAACCATTACATGTGTGCAGATGTCTACGTCAGACCTACTGGGAGAACACTGGGAACAATTAGATTGTAAATGATCAATAAATCAACATGAACCCTGACAAAACCCTGGTGTAAAAATAATAATAATAATAATAAATAATAATAGTCATAATAATACATTGGCAATTTATTGATAGAAATTGAATCAATTTAAGCTAAAGAATAATTTCTAAAGAATAAATTCTTTAAAGAAAATTGAGGTTGGAATGTATAATTTATACTGTTAAATCACTCTGCTTTCAATACTAGAACCTTATATTAAGCTAATATTTTGTTGTCAGAAAAGGAAAAGTCTGTCTAAATGCCATATTCCATAAATCATTTTCTCCATGTGTGAGGTGTGTCCCATCCCAGTGATGAAGATGAGCTCAGATTCTAATGGAAAGTGAGTTGAATGTTCAATAGTTTTTTGTATAAAGTTTAAATCAAAAGCAGTCTGTGTTAACACTGCAGCGTTGGTGTCTCATTCTCTGTGGTGTTGACGAACATCTGGAACTGTCTGATTCTCTCAGAAGCAAAACTCTGCTTTCAAACACATGACAATTCAGACATTAGTATAAAAGTCATCATTATTTTTACATTAATCGTGTGTTCAGATTTTTTCTGTGTAAATGAGGATTTACTTACACTGATTGTTGGTGAATAGAAGTATTTTTGTCCTGCTGATGTTTCCTCCTCAGGATGCTGTGGATGCTGGTGCTCCAATCCTCCATCTTCATCCTCCTCCTCATCCATCAGTGGATGTTGCACTCCTTTCTGACATTTTACAGGCATTGGTACAAAGTTATCTCTATTTTTACATTAAACATGTGTTCAGTATTTTCACTTGCATTGATTTGGTTGATAAAGAAGTTTTCCTTGGTCTCTGTCCTCTGCTGATGTCTCCTCCTGTCCTCACTTGCTGGGATTAAAAAGGTTATCTCTAAATGAAGTCCTGGTAAATGGTAAATGGAATTGATTTATATAGCGCTTTATCACCACACTGAAGCAGTCTCAAAGCGCTTTACACATCAGCTCATTCACCCAATCACTCTCACATTCACACACCAGTGGGACAGGACTGCCATTCAAGGCGCTAGTCGACCACTGGGAGCAGCTTAGGGTTCAGTGTCTTGCCCAAGGACACTTCGACACACAGTCAGGTACTGGGATCGAACCCCAACCTCTCGATCAGAAGACGACCCACTACCACCTGAGCCACTGGTCTGGTTCTGGTCCTGTTCCTGTAGAAGCTTTTCTGTGGGTCTGCTAAACCTTCTCTCTGCTTTCTCTGCTCAAATCTCACAGTCTCCGACTATGCAAGGGAGAGGAAGTTGGGGGGGCAGTTCAGCAGCCAGTGCATCAGCAATCAATGTGCATGTAAGAGCTGCTATTTTAAACCACCCTGGACCCACCCTGGACCCACAAGACCAGCAGGTAGGTAGACCCCGACCCCCTCCTAGAAACCAGATGTCCCAAAGAGAGGTACCACCCATTATCCTAGCACATTCTTGCGAGCCCACGGATACCAAACACACCCAGCCACCTCCTTGCACTGCACAAGTACGGCAACCCACCAGATGTTGCAATCGCCGTGCGTGATCGCCGTGCGTGATCGCCGTGCGTGATCGCCGTGCGTGATCGCCGTGCGTGATCGCCGTGCGTGATCGCCGTGCGTGATCGCCGTGCGTGATCGCCGTGCATGACTGACAGCCTTCCCCACTAAAGAAACCCAAAAGGTGGCCAACAGAACCAACCCCCAATGGCAGCCAGATTTGCCGCCCGAGTCCAACCCTCTGCAAAGACATTAAGACATGTGGCCAGTACCGAGCTGCACCAGAAGAGAAAAGGCCCCTCCACAAACCGCAAAACAAAACAGACCAACATCGCAATACCAGTCCCCATCCGCCACCCCCACTGCAACCCCAAAGGCTCGCCACCCCACTGTGCCCACCTGCTCCTTCCTCTACATGGCCCACTCCCCACCCTATTATGGGTTAGGGTTAAGCACAAATAAGTAATATTTAAAATAACATAATTTAGTGAAAGGGATCAGGATTTAAATTCAACTTCACAAAGATCATTAAAGAAAAACAAGAAAAAGCTTTGCTGTTTCTGTATGTAGAGTGAGACTGTAGAACAGTTTAAATATACAACAATAGGAATGTCCAAATATGTTTCAGATCAAAAAGAGTTTCAAAGATTTGACATTCATTATGTGATGAAATGAAGATGTTTTAAAATCCTATTTTACTAACTATTTTTCCCTCTCCATCATTTCTCTGCTCTTTTGTCTTGTTTTGTCTTGTTCAAATCTAACAGGAGCATCGATCAGTATCCCGATCCTGAATCTAATCATGGAATTGACTATCTGGTCTTTCTTCGCTTTTGGTCAAATCTCTCTACTAGAAGGACGGGCAATGGGAGAGTTCGCAAGTCCTGAGGACGTGGAAGACATCCACCATCAGATTGGAATTTATATCGGGTTTTCTGCTGATTGGATCTGACATTTTCCTGATCTATCCCAAAATTGGATTAAGTTGGCAGCACTATTGGAAGCCGCAGTTAACGACGAAAGGAACCAAACTCTCCGAACTCTCTCAGATGGATTCCACCGTGGAACTTTAAGAGGAGGATAGTTTGTCTCACAAAAAATGGCCACACTATTATATTACTTATCTAACTGACCAGGAACAGAACAGTAGGGCTGGCAGCCATGTTATGGCGAGCCGGTCTCAAAACACCTTCTTTATTCTCATTCGGCCTCCCCTGAATGAATAGTCTGCGGCCTGTTTTCTTCTCTCCAAACTCTCCAAAAATGGAATGTTGATAAGTCGCTTTGACCTTACTCTCACTTTTCATGTACACCTGGACCCAGCTCTGCCAACGAACTCTCGTGGTCATCTCTATGTAAGAGTCAGTAAACAGGCTTATCTCAACGAACACTTTCACTCCTCCTACATCACTACATATCCTGTCTTTGTCACCATCTCCTCTGGCTCCACCCCTCCTCCTTCCCAGCGGTTTTACAGTAGGAGGCGTGCCATAAGGGCAGCGCCACACTTTGGCTGACCTGCGAGCTACCCATCCTAAAGATCCATTCCTTGTGCTAATGTGCTGTTGAATTGAATTGTATGTTGTGTTTGTTGTGTTTTCGTTGCAATGTTTGCTGAAGAGGTTTTTTTCATGATCCCAAACTCCGCCCCTCTCTACAAGGGCCTAGTTTGATTTTTGCATTTTTTACCTCTTCTTCCTACCCATTGCCTCATATTTCTCATCTAAGAACGGAGCGCTGCTCTTGCTGGCTGCTCCCCAGTACTCCCGTACCTGTCCCCCATGTGATATGTTATTGTCCTTCATGTTTCTTGGTCGGGATGTAACTGAAACTGAATTTCCCCTCTGGGATTAATAAAGTACAATCAATCAGTCATCAATCAATTCTTTATTCATTCAATTACTTATTTATTTTGGGGGTTTTTCCCGGTCCCGGGCTGGGCAGGGACTTCTGGGTTTTGTCTCGGGCTGGTCGAACCTCTGGGTTTTGTCCCAGCCTGGTACGCAACTCCAGAAGCAGCAGAAGACCAGGAAGAACCAAAAGACACAGAAGCACCTGAAGACCCAGAAGGCCCTGAGGAGGACGTTCCTGTGTTTTTACATTTTACGAGATGACTCCTGGCTAGGAGACCCCTGAGGAATCTGTTTCCTAAGCCTTCAAGGACTCTGAGGATGAAGGTGAGTATTCCCAGGAGTCACCACGCAGTGTCTCCAGGAAGAGGTGTTACTGTAGTAATTTCACTGTCAGGTCCGTAGACAGTTCTGAGGAACCTGTATCGTCCAAATCTGACTGTCAGTGTGAGCCTGGGACGAAGGGGCCGAGCTGGGACGACAGTTCTGCTGAGGCGAGTGCTGTGGCTGAACTAATACTATATTGATATTTTGATTATTTATTTTAATTATAATATAATTATAAAGTATTTATTTTTCAATTTCCAATAGCCTGCAGTACCTATAAGTTTGAAAGTGTCAGTATTTTGTGCTCTTCATAGCCTAAATCGTTAAACATCGCTATTTCCTAACCACTGTAAGACAGGAGGAGGCCACACCTATTCTCAAAGGCACGTTGCTGCTCTGCCTCTGTTCCCATAGCGTGTTTTTATGTGTTTGCGCATGCGCAGTCAGTTCCCCAAGATGACAACAATTTACGTAAAAAGGCAGCGTAGAAAGCTGCCTTTGGACGTAACCATGCTTTGCTAAATGCTATACGTACATTCACAGTGCATTAGTGAATTTATATCACGTGACCGCTGCTGCTACGATCTCTAGCTAGCGGGAGGGATAACACTACAGCCAGGATGACAGTGTGAGAGACGATAGAGAAACTTTGTTTTGAGGAAAAACGACAGCTTTTAAAAGATGGGAGACCAACACCTGAGTTACCAGACCTTCAGCAAAGGTAAGGTCAGAACATTGTGCGTATTTTCTACAGTGAATGGTACAAAAGGAAAGATTGGCTTTGTGGATGCTCCTCACATAGGCTGTTCTGAGTTGTTGTTGTTGTTGTTGTCATTTTCTCTGTGTTTCTGTTACCAACACACACAACGGATGTGCTGCCATGTCATGAGCTATATCTTGTTGGGAGAGTATGGAGGCTATATTAAATAATTGTTTATGTATCTTTAATGGTGTTTCATGACATTGATTTTGTTTGATGGCTAAATGCTTGTTCATGTGGATCTTGTTGGGTTTTTTCTTTATTATGAATTTTATATTTTGATAAGCCCATTGAGATAACTTTGTTGTAAATTGTGCTATACAAATAAAGTTGAATTGAATTGAATTAACACTTGCCAGCAGAAACATATGAAACTGTCATTGGTGGTGACATTGGCTCGATTTAGAACGCCCTACCCTACCTTACCCTAGTGCTCATGGCACATCACTGTTTTTACATGATACCCCCCTTTAAGATGCAGATTTAAAACTATTTACAAAATTCAACAAACAACTTGTTACTTTTATACATGTATGTAATGTATTGTACCAAACATTAGACCAGACCAAAGCCAGTCGAGTATGTCACAATGCATCTCTCCAGGTTGAAGAAGAAAGCCAACTGTAATGTCTACTGCACCTGGGGGGCAGTCCTCATCACTATCGCTGCTTCCTCCTGGCCACACAACATGACGAAGGATTGCCTAACAAACAAGTGAATCATTTAAAAACACTTAACATTTCTGTCTATGTTATGGTACCGATGGGCATACAGCAGCCATAATTACCTTAAAAATAACACTTTTATAACAACTGTTTGTGCAGCTGACATCAGTGCAAAACAGCTTTGTACAATCCTTAAATACATTGCATACAAAAACATGTCATGACACTAACTTCAAGTTGACCTTTTATCCATAATATACATTTCTGTGCACAACGTGAATCTGATACTTGGACCAATTGTTTTAATCCTGATCACGTCTTACAGCCTGTTAGTGTACTTCAGGTTTTAGAAATTCATCTTTTTCAGATTTCTCAGATTTTTGAAAATAACAGATAAAAAAATAAATGAAATACTGTGTTGTATCTTAAAGGCACACTGCTGTAAAGAAACTTACACCAAATGACACCAAAAAAAAAATAATAATGATAAAAAAAATTATGAGAGAAATTATCTTGACTAGAACATTAGGGTCAGTCGGTCTCACATCATGAGGGAGTGACTGAAAATGATAAACATAACGTGTCCGCACGAAAAATCCTCAAAATATTAACAGTCACGAAAAATAATTGACATTCCACTTCCTTTCCTTCTTTAAAATCAGTCCACAACAAGGTTTTTTCAAAATCCTCAAAAACGCTGTTTTTTCACCAAGAATTGTCTGACTGGAACATTTTCATCATTACCTAGAATCCCCATATTAGTACCAATGTTTTGATGCATGAATTGTTGCTGGGTTATGAATTCAGATTTACATCTACATAAAATATCGGAGTCCAAAAATAGAGACTTTTTTTTTAATGCTATTTTTCCGCCAAAAATTATCAGATCGGAAATGTTTTTGCACTAATCTAAAGCCCTGAGTGAATGTCACCTTATAGCAAGGTATCAATGGCCCACCTCCTTTCCTTCATTTCAAAATCCTCAAAAACGCTGTTTTTTTGCCAAAAATCGACCGACCTGGAATTTTTTTTCATTACCTGGAATCCCCCCATTAGTACCACTGTTTTGGTGTGAGAATGGTAGGTGGGTATTGCATTAAAATACCTACACCACTTTACACATACAAACAGACAGAAAGACGGACAGACGACAAACTGATGACAATACCCTTCGGCCGAGGCCGAGAGTAAAAACGAATCTATTTAGGAGGCACTAAATACTGTTTCATTCCACTTATTTACAAAATGAGATTCTTTAAAATGTATGTTATCACTCATATTTTTTCACAGAATTCTGTGTAAAATGTTGTAGTGAGACATAAGGGGGGGAGTACTTGAACCAAAAATGTTTGAGAACCACCGTTGTACAGGATAATACTAGTGAAGAAGATGAATGAGTGAATGGGTTCAACTTCAGCATTCAAAATGATGTCTGCAGAGAGTCAGACAGGAAAATACTTAAATAGGTTGTATTTCTGTGCACTGAACAATCACCTTCAAAGAATATGTTAAGGAAATGTTTCATGACTGTTGGGTTAACGTGTTGTATTAGCAGTGCTTGGAATCGCCCTCCGAGAGTGTAAAAAAGAAACGAAAATGGGCAATTTCTCTTTAAAGGCCCTTTAAAGGCCTTTAAAGGCCCACAGCAGGGAGGAAGTGGAGGATAACATGGTGGGAGGAAGGGAGGATAACATGGTGATGCCATCTGGCCATGCAAGAGTGCAGAAGAGGAAAGAACCAATCTGTGGAACACACCTACACACAATGCAAACAACACCTTCTCCACCATCTTTGCCAGACCAGAAGACATTCCTCAGGTAACTCAAAAACAAAGAAAATCAGGATTAACAGACAGTGCATTAAATGAAACCCAAAGAAGCAATGATAACTGTGTAACTTAACTTTAATGTGTGGCCGTGGCCATCACAGGCATTCACAGGGTCGATAATTTTGGTTTTCATGCAGTGTCTTTTTCCAGGTCTCCTTTTCTTCTTGTTGCACAGCAGCGCACAGACAGGACGTCACAGCTATTCAGGTACAGAGGCTAGGAATGGTGGCGGTGTATTTGATTGCCCATATTCAGCACACCCAGGCAAGTTGCTCACAGTGTCACAAATTTCCAGCAGCGTCAGGCGATCGTGCACAAGCACAGATGACACATTGTGCATGACAGCCAAGATAAACATATAAACCAGCAGCAAGTTTAGCAGACCAGGACGGCGCACCAAACATAGCGGCGCCATCTTGTCCTACCTTGGGTTCCAATAATTGTTTTCACTTTCGGACAATTTTGACTCCAATCAACCTTAGAGTCATGTTTTTGGATGTAGGAGGAAGCCGGGGTACCCGGAGAAACCCACACAAGTACAGAGAGAACATGCAAACTCCACACAGAAAGGACTGAAATTTCCACCCGAAGGTCTGAATCCATGTGTCCTTACTGTGAGGCAGACGTGCTAACCACTATGCCTCCATGCTCCTCTATGTTGTCTTTTTGCATTTATAGTATTGTATACCTATATTATTTTCTTTGTTTTTACCTTTATGTTAAATGATCTTCATGTCGGAAGTAAACTTTTAACTAATGATAACTTCTCCACATTAACTATAGATTTCTTTTCCAGAGTAAACACTATTTCACAGTTAACAAGGTCTTGTTCAATCTTTTCCTAATTAATAATATATTTTCATAATAATATTGTACTTTTTCAGTTATTTTCCTTAAGAAAATACAAGTGAGGATGCAGGTGCTGGCCGCTGCATTAGGTTAGCATTAGCATTAGCCTAATGTTAGCAATTGCGTTAGCATTAGCCTAGTGTTAGTATTAGCCTGAGATTAAAATTAGTCTAGCGTTAGCATGATCTTAGCATTAGGGTTAACCTAGCATTAGCATTAGCCTAGCATTAGCATTAGCTTGGCAAAGTCGGATTTGTTTTGACTGCAATGATACCGTTCATAAATTGTTTCATAAAATTGTCCACCGGGAGCTTTTCAGAACAGCTCAATGTTGACAGGTAGTCATAGTAACATGTGGTCATTAAGCAATGAAAACACCCTGAAAAACAGTATCTGAGTTAAACTGAAACTCAGTAACACAATAAGAATGCTTCTGTTCCCAGTTGTTACACAGCAACCGGTCATCATGCTGCTGCTATGGTCATCACAATAACTCTTCATGTAATAGTTCTTCAGCTCCCACAACATAAACACAACCTTTGCGTGTTATATACGAACCAAAGGTGGCAGGCAGTGGAAACCCTGACCAAAAACTGGGACATCTCACTCTGTAATCAGTACCTTAGACTCACACACTAACCCAGCTGGAGAAACACCCTGTAACAGTACCTCAGACTCCTCTGAGACCCAATACCACATTGGGGCTACTTCTGTCACAGATATTTAACTCCTACTACTACTACTGCCGCTACAGTTATCTTGTCCAGGTAAGCACGCCATTGCACCCGTCTTCTACCTGTACCACACAGGCTCCTCCCCCTGCTGTAATCACTGCCCAATGTTGGAACCACTCATTTTGTGTGGATTTTAAGGCAAAATCCCAAATTACACTCTAGATTTACAGTAAAAAAAAAAATACAAATCATATCAGAAATTTAGATCCTTCATGCTTGACTGTTTCACATCTTTGGTTTTTTGGGGGAAAAAAAAATTTAATTTTCCCACCACAAATTCAGATTTTAATGAGTTCTTTATTTAGTCATTTAACAGGCAAGGCACAGATTTCCATCTGAAATGTTAATAAGGAAACTTCTGCACTTACCTCTTTATCTGATGTATTTCGATTCCAGACGAGCCCCCAACTGTTGTGGTGGTTTTGAATGAAACGAGACGCAGTCAAGTTGAAGGGTTGCTGGTCAAATGTGGACACAGGGTTTACTTGGTCAAAGGGTTTTGAGGCAGATCGGTCTGGGATTCAGAGGTTTCAGTGTGAGCCTCCCATGAATCTGTAGCTGTTCTGTGCTCTCAGGGTTTTATAGCTGCTGACAGCACTAGCCAATACAATGGCGGAGCCTCTGAGGAAAAGGCCTTGGTGTTATCAATACGATAGTATCAGCCTGCTTAGGGCAGTTTGACCAGAACTGACCAGGAGAGATTGTGTAATGTCATATCAGAATCAGTGTGAGGATCACGAGGAAGTCCTCAGTAAATGTTCTCCCTGAAAAGGATCCTGGAGCCCAAAAGTGGGAGAACTCATAGAGAACCATTGAATCCATTGTTGATGAGGCTTCATCATAACACTTCATCACTTTGACTGACAGGACAGATGATCAGAGGTGCTGCATTGTTATCGTTTTTTAAACAGGGACTAAAGAATGGGCGAAGTTTGTAAGTGAAACTGCAGTTAGTGAAGGAGTAGATCAGAGCTGCAGCACCTACATCATAAAAGGAGATTACACCCCCCTCATAGTCCACAAACACACCCACCTTCTTAGGAACACACTTCAGATGAAGAATAATTGACGGATTTTCACATGCTACATACTTATTTCCTTCTCTGAGTACCACAATCCAGCAACCATTCTTAGGACTCAGAGTGACATTTCCCTTCCTTTTGATGGATTTTTTAACCACTCCTAAAGTCCAGTCAGTTTTTCCTTCAACCAGAACCTCATAGTAAAATTTGCCTGAACTGAAACTCTGTTTTCCTAAAACATTGGCACAAGGATAAAATCTCTCTGGATTATCTGGAACATTATTCTTCACATCACTCATGTGAACTTGTTTTCTATCATCAGACAGGTTGAGTTTGTTATAAGCTGTAAGAGGATCAAAAGTCACATCTACTGCAAACTGCTTCATCCTCTTCATCTTCAACTTGTCTCTGATTTGGTCCTTCATCTGAGCCGCAACTGTCAGCGCAGTCTCCTCATATGATGATAGATGGACAATGACCTCTGTATAGTCCTTGGTGGCTGGAAGAGGAGAGTGGACGTGCTGGAAGAGTTGGAATCGGTCTTCAGGGCGGAAGAGCTGCTCCGCCTCATACTTTCTCTTCATCAGCTCAAAGTATTCATCCACCAGCTCTTTGATCACAGCGTCAGCCTCTCCCTTTTTTGATATCTGTTGTTCCTTCACAGTCTCTGTCAACATCGTCAAGCATCTCTGAACAAGCTCATTCACAGCAGTGGACAGCTCCACACCTTCACCTTTCTGACTGTCTGCAGTATTCATTAACTTCATGATCTCCTTCTTATACTCTTGTCTCTCCTGGATCATCTGCTGAAGCTCCTCCACCCTTTCCCCAGACTCTTTTTCCAGACTGACAAACACGTGACCACTGTGCTCTGAATCACAACACGTCGAGCAGACACATGTCTGATCGGTCTTACAGAACATATCCAGAGGTTCGCTGTGCTTTAGACACATCTTGGTTTCCAGGTTCTGCACAGGTTCTGTCAGGTAAGTCTCAATGTCCTGGCAGGACCTCACGGCCTTCACTTTGGAAACTTCTTCTGGTGCTGCTAATTCACGTCTCAACACAGAAACCATCTGAGAGACTAAATTGTTGACGGCTATTGGAGGTCTTGTTGTAAACTCCTTCTTACACACGGGACATGTGTAGCTGACACTGGTGTCCCAATGTGTGCTGATGCACGATTTGCAGAAGTTGTGTCCACATGGTGTGGAGACTGGATCAGTCATCATCTTCTGACAGATGGAGCACAGGGAGTAATCTTCAGACATCCCCACACACTGAGGGACAGAGACAAGCAACACATTAACAACACTTGACTAAAGGGAGAATATAAAAAAGGGAGGGCACTGTTACACCTAGGTGAGGGGGAAGGGAACAGGGAAGAGGGAGTCGTCATTTCATAATTACAATATTTCAAACAGTCTTAAACTTCACTTAAGCCACTTTTTAAAACACTGTTTTGTAATATCATTGAACTGTATTTATAGATAACGTGCTATACACATATACACCAGACACTATATATAGCACTGTAGTTATTTATTTATTTTTTTGCAAAATGTACATACTTCCCATGACTGTTCACTTTACCTCCTTTTTTGTACTACTTATGTCCTATGTTTATATTGTACATATTGTTTATTTCTTACACTGTTTTTCACTGTTACTGGAGTTGGCTTTTTTTTTTTTATCTCATCGTACATGTGTACATTGACAATAAAGGCATTCTATTCTATTCTATTCTTACGACAGAGCTCCTGGGACGTGATGTTTCAAGGTAAACCAACCATGATTCGACGTTTGTTAAATATTTTTAATAGTACACATTTAAATATGTCACTATTTTGTGGTGTTTTTAATTGTTAATTTAAAAAAACACACACACACACTATAGACAACATTGAGAATCAAAAACCAAACAGAAAAAAAGATAAAAACCAAAATAAATCGGAATTCACTCAAAACATACATTTCTAATTATTTTTAAATTGCAGGGTTTCAACCTTTTAAATAGTACACGAACTGCAGTAAAATAGGCCGTACCTACGGTGGCTGGGAAGTGTCAGGTGAATGCATTTACAGAAACGAAAATGAATGCAAACAGGTCACAACACGAATGGAAACCGGCCACAACGAAAGTGTTTCCGACGGACCGGTATTACAGTCGGACGGGTATTATGATATGATAGCCCGATATGCAAAATATAAGAGTATCCTAATCAACTTTACTTTCATACGCGTTTCGATGTCTTCTTCTTGTTCTTCTCTGTTCTGGTGGGTCAAAAACATCCGCCAGAAACGTGTTCGTCTGTAATACCGCAACGGAAGTGTTTCCGACAGACCGGTATTACAGACAGACACGTTTCAGGCGGATGTTTTTAACCCACCAGAACAGAGAAGAATTTGTATTCGTGTTGTGACCTGTTTGCATTTGTGTTCGTTTCTGTAAATGCATTCACCTGACACTTCCCAGCCACCGTACTACCCCAAAGGATGGAGACGCGTTTTGCACATGCGTTGAAAGGATCTGAAACAATCAGGCCTGTGAAAGGATTGGGCACTGACAGTTATACTAAAACCCAAAAACATCCGGAAGCGTTTCAGAGACATACCAGAAAAAATACGCCCCTGTACTGCTGCACAGGCTATAATATCACCAAGTTTATCATTGTACCAGTTGTTAGAGCTACTATCTTCACCAGGTAGAACATATTTATTCCTGGTTATTGTTTTCCAGAGTTTAATTGGGCTTTGTTTTCCGGAGATTAGTTCCTACTGCTCGGAAACACATGAAAACCAGTTGTATTTTTATTTATTTTTTAAATTATTATTATTTAAAAGGTTACCCCATTCAGATGTAGAACTACTTGAAAAAATCAACCGGTATTTAAAGTTTTGTTCATCACTTAATTCTCGACCCTGATGAAGAAAAATGTCTTAAATTTAAATGAGAGCTGAACTCACCTGCTTCTTCTTCTCCTGCTTCTTCTTCTCCTGCTTCTTCTGCTTCTCCTTCTTCGGCTTCTCCTTCATCTGCTTCTCCTTCTTCGGCTTCTGTTTCTTCTGCTTCTCCTTCTTCGGCTTCTCCTTCATCTGCTTCTCCTTCTTCGGCTTCTCCTTTTTCTCTGTAATTTTACGCCAGAAGGCAACAAATGAACTGAGCATTTTTTGTTGGAACCTATTCATGAATGTTGACAGACTGTCAAAGTAGTTCTAAATCAGAGGCCTTTTATACTCTGGTATGATGTCATAACTAATTTGGAATGTTTCCAAATTTCCAAATACGGGTGGGGATATATAAACGTAAACAAGCTTGTTCAGTCTGTTGATATTTCCAAACTAACAGCATTTGTAATGTTATTCCAGATATCGTTAGTGTTTTAATAGTGTTTATATTATTAATACCAGACAATTTCCGCGGAAATCGTGGGAGGGGCTCTAGGGCGGTTGGACGCTGATGCATTAGAATTTTTATTAGCAATAGCATTATCCTAGCAGTAGCATTAACCTAGAGTGTACAGTGCAGTACATCTATAGAGGAATGATGTGCTTACACAAATAAAGTTATTGATATTTTTATAATCATATTCTCATATCTTATATTGTAGCTACTGGTATTCTCATTTTATTATTATTCATTTTGTATTTTCCCTTCAGAGATTAATAAAGTATTCCAAATTCAAAATATATTGTCATTGCTGTTATTATTGATGCTATATCATTAGTAAGGAACAACACATACCACTGCGTTTATTTGAATCGGCAAGAAACGATGTGATAAGTCATTGTTGCCAGATTGGGGTGTTTTTCTGCCAATAACTTTTTGTGTGTTTAGATTTCAAAACAGAATGTATATCTGGCAACACTGCTGGTTGCACTAATCCTACCATTCCCATGAACACTATGTTGTGACGTGTCATGCAACAATAGGCTTAAAGTGAAGCCTGTCGAGAAACAGGTTAGTTTTACCCTACTGATGATGTGTTGCTGCAATAGTAATCCTGCTCTGAACGTTTGAGATAAGTGGGCGTTGATGGCTTTCTGAAGAAGACCATGATTACGAACACTGAGTGAAGTATGGATTACCTTATTTAAAATATATAGTTTAGATGAATTTCCTAAAACATTTTTTTTTGAAAAAATCAAGTGCATTAAAATAATTTAAAGTACTGTGAGATTTGGCAGAAGGAGAATTAAAAGACAAGCAATTATGCATTGCATATAATATTAAGTTAAAAAAAAAAGACTAAACACTGTCATAAAGAAGTGTATGTTATAATTATATAGCCCAAAGTTGCAATTATAATGGGAGTTATTATGCATTGCTGACACTTTCCTATTTCTAGTGCTTCAATCCCTCACATCCTCCATCACTTACCAGGTGACATCAGACCAGTCCTCCAAATTAGCTGCTCTGGGCCTGAGTTTAACTGACTCTGTGGTTTTAAAGCATCCTTGTTGTGATGCTTGTTCTCCTTCACTGAGTTCTAATCACTGCTGGTCACATGGAAAGTTTATAATCTATTGAAATGGTCCAACCTCTGTAACTAGCACTTCTATATTGTAGCTCTACCCCCACCTCCTGGCTGTTTATAGATACTGCACTTACAATATTTTAACTGATAATATAAACTGCTTTGCTAAAATTATTAATTCTTAAACTATAATTGCTTTACATACTAAAAGACTTGCTAGACGCTGAAGCAGCATTTGATTCTAAGCTCATTTATAACAATAGGTCCCACTTGTCATTACAAGGTCATTTATTGACAGCAACAAGCATTAACTCCTTTAAAGGAAACAAACCACCTAGTAATATCCTGAACACATGAATGACAAATACTCCTGCAGTAATGACAAGAGAAAACACAAAGCACAGAATGGAGTAATAAGCTTATAAACATTTTTCATTTAAAAAAAAAAAAAAGAGTAAAAAAATAAGGTATTTTAAGTACCTGAAATAATGAACATGCTTTAACTTGAACATTTTATTACAACCAATCCCTGAAGATATATTTATACATAAAGGGATGCATAGATTATTAATACAAAAAAGGAAAAAATGTATAACTCTGAAATACAACTTGTCACCGCAAATTTCCGGCTGACCTCATTTGGAGACATGATTTATGCTCTGGTTGAATGATGATGTCCAGTCAAAGCATGGTGATTTTATAAAAAAGGATGTATTATAAACTAAATGAAAAAGAGTACAAGAAAAGTGTCCCATCCTGTTGGAAGGAAAGGCGGCCAGCAACCAACTGGGAAAGTTCCACAGTTTAAGCTTTATACAAATAGAATAGAAAGTTCCAACCTGCTGAGAGAAAAAAGGAGGGGGTCAGATGCTCCCACAGTAAAGACGTTGGAGAACGATGAAGAGGTGGATGTATTGAGGAAGGCTGGCACCACTGATATCTGTCTTGATACTGTCTGTTCCTATGTGTTTGTGATGTGAATGTGAGTGAGTTCGGCCTTGAAGATTCAGGCTGGTGTCTTATCTGTGTGCTAACATGACTCAGCTGTTCAAAAGTGCAAAGAGTAATGCAGTCATCATGTATTAAAACATGACAAATTGTACACACAAACACACATTTGATGATATATGATGATTAATATAATAATTGACAAACAAACTGATTAAAGGTCCACTCTACACTGAAAAATCTTTGGAGCAAAGTATTATGAATGTAAGTATGTGCGAGGGCTCATTTTGAAGGGAGAAATTGGTCTTCAGGGCGGTGGAGGTTCCTTTATTATCTCTGTAAAAACAGGTAGGTATCAGTCAACTTGTATCAAATCCATTTCAACTCTACTGTCAGTCTAAATGCACTGCTGAACCTTCCTTACTTTTTGTTTTTTAAAGTTTCTTCTTCTGCCTGGATCATCTTCTTTCTGGTGGTCCGGTTGGCATCCACAGCTTCACTGTTCTGTTGTGGTTGGCACAAAAAAGTGAATAAATGCCATGCAATAGTTTGACATATATGTATAATGTGTCAGTATGACAATTGTGATATATGTGAGGAATGTAAATCTCAATCTGGCATTTGTTTTTACCTGAGTCGTGTGTAGGTAGGCTGTGGAGACTTTCTTCCCGAATTCTGATCCTCTGAGACTTCAATGTAGCTTGGGGTTGTCATGAATCAAATCAATCAATATGATATTCACCAGCCAGCATGTCTTGTTGTAGCCGTTAGGCACAAATGGAGCTACGGCCGTTACCGGATCTACACAGTCAGCCAGCTATGGAATCAGAACAGTGTCATAATGAATAAATTCTTGCAGAGTTTTTCACGAATGCACATGCTTTGTTTCACAGTTGTATTTCAAATTCACAAATGTACATGATCTGTTTCGCAAATGCACACACACTGGTTCACAAATATATATTTGTTTCGCAGTTGTATTTCAAATTCACAAATGCACACGAACTGTTTCACAAAAATATATTTTATGCAAACTTGTAATATAAATTCTGAAATGCACACGCTCTACTTCGCAAATATAATTTTGAGGCACACATGTAATATAAATCCACAGATAATGCAAAATGCTGAGTGTGTATTTACAAACTGCTTCTGTGCTGTGAAACCTCTGTGCATTTGCGAGAGAAATGTGTGCGGTGAATTTTGAGACAGTCCTGACGTCGCGGGTCAATGAACGTCACCATTGGCTGATAAAACTGATTGACAGATTCATCAGACAATCAGGTGTGTTTGCTTTCAGCCAATCATATGGCTTCTTACATTTTCTCCACACTCTTGCTTGAACACTGCGTATGCGCTCACATATCAGTCGCTCTGTAATTGGTTTAAAAGTGTGGAGAAGCGCTCCTGCAGTACACAGCAACACCACCACCAACCTTTGCTGCCATGTCTGCGCAGGTGCCGTAAGATGCCCGCCTGCAATGATCGAACACAGTGTAACCCTCCAGGACAAAGCCCAAGGATACGGGGGACCCTGACAGATGGGTCTCGGTGAGACACAAAACATATGCCAACCTAAGCTTGTGATGTACCCTCAAGTCCACCTCCGTGTGGTGCAATAGAGGAGTGACGCTCTTGAAACTGGCACTGCGCATCTGTTGCAAAGCTGACGTGATGGCGGGGTTGGCGCAGATCTTTTTCTCGTCAAAATCGATGGACAGACCTTGAAGAGAAGTCGTGCGGCTGAGAGGCGAGAATTTAGACGGATGACAAGACTGCTCTCAGTTCGTTGAGTGTATTGCCTTGGCCCTGGTACGGCAGCTCCAGTGACCTGGGGAGCTTGAGGACAGAGTGTAACGTTTTGTCCTCGATGTTGAAGGCTGCCGTGCCCGTGAAGGCTGTCAGCAGCACGGCGGGCTGGGACATGTCGGCTATGTCTCGGAATCTGGGGCTCTCCCACAGAATCCCTGTCGCTTCCTCATAAATGCACTTGATGACGTGGGCTTAGCCGCATCCAGCTCCGCCAGAAACAAAGTAGTGGAACGGTTCTGGATCCTGGCCCCACACGCGCCAAAGGCACCATTGCCTTGCGGTGTAGAAGATGCACGACTAGGTCTTGTTCAGATTCTGAAACATCTTGTGGACAAAGTCGGGACTCAACCGAGGAGCCTCGATTTGGGGAACTGATTCTCTACCATCCAAGATAACAAAGTCAGGTACTTCATCTCCCTGCTACTCTAGGATATCTTCACAGAGCTCGAGACACTCGTAGCAGTCCACCTCGACCTCGGGTGCGAACGTGTTCCAAGCGTTGACGACCGAATTACGCTCTGCGTTTTTAAATGCCTTGTCCATTCCTGCGCCGTGCCCTTCGTACCGCTTCCTGTTCCAGGTGACAATACGTTGGACTACACGCACACCTTTGTAGAATTCTTCGTACGTTGGTGTGATTGTCGTCTTGAGTTCGTCGTCAATATGTGCAGGAGGTACAACATCTTCAGCAGTCAGTCTGAAGTGCTTCTCTGGAGCCTTGGTCTCCGAGTAGCAGGCATATCGGATGACTGCAGGTTTTCCAGCTGTCCTCTTCGCGATAAAACCTTTGTCGTCCAGAAGGGCGATGGCTCTTTCTCGATGTACTTGCTGACCGTAGACTACTCTGTATTCCGATGCAAACTCAGCCAAGCACATATGCTCAAATTCCGAAGTATAGGTCTGTACAAGTACTTGTCGGGTACCCCCAGCATCCTGATCTCATCAGACTGGGAAGCCATCTCCTTCAGTCAACTCATGGGAAGACTCATCTTCAGGGCATCTCCGTCGGTGTTAAGGACCGCCCGCAATCACTTTTTCAGCTGCAAGCTGCACGTGCGAGCCACGGCCTCCTGGGCACTTACTTCTCTGTGCTTTGCGTAGGCTCGCGTGATTTTCTTGATTTCGTCAGACTGGTTGATGTCCAATTCCCTTGTCGCCTTAATCACAGAGTCCAAGAATTTAGTCATCTCATGCTCCGGCTTTCTTGATGTACAACATCATGTACTGGGCGCAGCAATAGTCATCGAGGATGTACTGGATGTCCATGTTGGCTTTCCAAGCGCAGAGTAGATCTGGGTTATAGGCATTGACCCAGCAGTCGTTCGGATGCCGCTTCAGCATGACCACGCTCCCGCTTGTTAAATTTTCTGCGCAACTCATGTACTCGTCATGCTCAAAGTTACAAAGGCGGAGGAAATCTGAAAAGGTGTCGAACGAGGCCTTTGGATCTGAGAGGAGGTTCCTCACATGTTTGAGCTGGTCCTTGGCTTCTTTTTGATCGATAAAATTGCACACCATCTCGTCACAAACCTCGCCGTAGACGGGAGCATCCTTGACCCACACGAGCATGTGAATGTGTGGGCATGCTTGGGCCTGGAATTCCACTCGATAAAAGTAATCCTTCACCTGAAAAGTCTCCAAGCGTTTCATTGCTGAGCTTTGATGGCCTCAATGACTTCAGGCCATCTCATCTCAGTTGCAGAAAAAGTCAAGAAAAACGTTGGTTTGCCTAATTGCTCAGCATGCCATGCAGGTCTTTCAAGCTCTTGTGCCAATAGGCGGGCATGCCTCTAAGAGGTTACATGAATCGTGTGGCCTCTTTGGTTTGAATGATCCTCTCCACCTCCTCTTTGTCCTGGAGCATGGAGTTTTTGATGACACGCCCGTCTTTAGTGTGGGTCTTCCCTTTTCGCATTTGAATGGACATGCTACCTCTCGCGATGTTGGTCTTCGTTACAAACTGCGCAAAGAAAAGATAGCTTTGGTCCTCGGCAAACCGTGTGTCTGCTCCAAAAAGCCTGACATTGAAATACCGGCAGGGAGAAAGTTTGATGGGTCGATCTTCGTCCAGCGTGTTCTCTCAGGTGGGGAACTGAACGGGGAAAGCCATGGCTTCCAGTTTGGGAATGGCGAAATATCCAATGGGTTTTTTGCCTTGGGCGGGTGCAACGCTGAAAGCGCCGTCACCGTAGGAAAGTATTTCTTGTGCAATATCTGGCGGTTGCATGCAGGTGTCCAGAGCAAGACGAAGTCTTAGATCCTCCTGCTGTTGGGCATCTTTTCCGGCCTGCTGTAGTTCATTGGACCTGTCACAAGCTTGTAGCAGCACCTTGTCCAGGATGTCCTCTCCCCACTGTGCAGCATCCACAATGTTTTGCTGCAAGTCTCCGTTGTGGGCAGACTGGTCGAGGACCGTTTCAGCCTGGTTGGGCTCAGCGTAGCTGTCAGTATAGCTGCCTGCCGCTTCCAGCATTTCCTAGTCAAGCATGCCATCTTCTCCCCCACTGTGCAGCATCTGCGTGGTCATCTTGGTCACGTCGGCGTACTTGAGGTTGCCAACACGTTCTTCATGTTGACGTTGTAGAAGTGCTGGTAGCCTTTGAAACAAATGTGACGCCACAATTTCGCTGAGTGGACGTGGAAGACTGTTGACGATGCTTTCCACCTCTGATGGAATGCACACGACGGCTCCGTGGACTGCTTGCTGTTGTCCTTTTGGCAATGCAATAATCTTGGCGAATGGGAGAATTTTTGCAATGAGTTGTCTTTCCTGCACGTTGAGTTGTGCCAACTCTGGGGGAATGGGTGCTGACTCCAAATTGATTGCTACTGTGTGTGTGGGGATCCTCCCACTGTTGAGGTGGCTGTCGCAGTTGTGGCCGATTCATTCCTGCAAGTCTCTTGGGTGGCAGAGAACAGGGGGAGGAGCACTCAGCATGACAGATGTGCACGTAGCTTCTGGTCAAGCAAGCTTCTGCCAGGTTCACACACTTTATCTTGGATCTCAATTTCCGTAGGATTATGAGGATGTTCAGTGGAGTTGTCAGTGTGAAAAGAAACAGCGACAAACTCGTAACTAGCAGAGTCGCCACGATCTCTGAAGAGTGCGTGAAAGTGGTCAGCCAGGTCACTGAGTTCCGCAAAAGTCAAGACGATCGCCTTTCCTTGATAAGTGGGTAAGCCTCTTTGGTCTCTGGAGTGGGGATCGAACACTTCGTACCTACCAGACGTGTCACGGAAATTAGCGATACACTCCAGTGTGATGATGATTAAAGCCTGGCTGACATCTACTGAGAGACACTCTAGCTGGCACTGCCATCTATCAGGGCTCGACGCTTTGGTTTTCAGGGAGCCACAGCTGATGTCACCCATGCTGACATTATACAAATGCCTGTCTGTGAGGACTTGCTTTGGCATCTCTTCGACTGCAAGGTGATTGCTCCGGAAGGTGTTGTCATGAATTAGCTGCTGTTTGACCCCGACATTCAGTGAATCTCCCTGAGCCAGGACTCTATCGAGTGCAGTACTGGTGAACAGACAATCCTCACTCTGGTATGCCAGGAATGTCAGTACATTACAGGCGCACTGATGGTTGCGAGAGAAGTCCTTGTACCTTTTGTTGTTTTGTGAATGACTAGCACGTACTGACTCCACACGGCGAGCCCCGTTCCTGGTTTTATCCTGAAATAATGTTAAAAATTGAGCTTTAATTACTTTTTCAAAGGGCTTTATTTTTCTGTATTAACGTATTTGTTTGTTAAATTATTGCCTTTTAAGTTTCAATTATTTTTCCATTAATACTAGTAATTGTATTATTCAGAGATTTAGTATTTAAAAAAAATATTGTATGTAGTTTCAATTTTGACTTAAAATTACATAATTTATATAAACTATATATTTAAAAATAATATAACAAATAATTATAATATTTAATATACAGTACATATACATGATTTTAATATAAAATTAAATATGTACTATATATATGTCATATTAAATATATATTTTGTATATAATTAAATCATTAATTTATATTTTATTTACAATGTAAGTATATTTAATACTTCAAAAACATTCTATTGTATTAGTCAAAATATAATATTAAATATAAAATTATTTACAATGATAATATATAATTACAGAAATAATTTCCATTGTTTATTATTTTAGATTATTGTTCAAATAATTTATTTCTGGATTAAATAAAATATTTCTGATTCTGAAATGTAGTATTATTTTTATATTTAGGATTAGTGATCACTGCTGTAAAAAAACAAGCATGGGTTCCAAAGTATTCTTGTTTTAATTTATTACTTTTGGCATTAGTGAAAATAGTATTTATGATCATAAATGTTATTACTATTGTTACCAATATTCAATATGAATACTATTTACTTATATTATTTAGCATTATTACCAGCAACTATAAGGGAAACAGAATGCTAATAATTCATTCATATTTATGATAATCATACTAACCCAGTACTCTATATTGAACCATTTTGTCATGAATTTTAAAGGGCACCTCACGATGGTTCTATGTTACATATTATCTCTAAATTGAAATAAATTACACATTGTTATGCTTTCAAATTGAGTAAAAATTTAATTAATAATAATAATAATATATAATATACACTATATACATGCAAGGACACACACTACCAGTCAAATGTTTTAGAACACCCTAATATTTCCCGTTATTTTATGCAATTTTAGTCGTGCAAGTCTAATGAATAGCTTGAAATGGTACAAAGGTAAGTACTGAAAGCCAAAACATAAAAAAAATAAAAGGTTTGGTTACCCAAAACTTAAAAAATAATCTACATTTCAGAATTATACATATAATCCTTTTTCAGGGAACACAAAGTGTTTTAACAATTTAAAGCTGTTCTGCACAAATAAAGGTTGAATCAGCCTTGAAAGCTGGTGCTACTAATTCCTACAGGTGTTCTAACTTTTCTTGGTTATTTCCAACCCCCTGTGTCTGCATAAAAACAGTGTTGGAACACTGTACATTGATAGTCAAAGTTTTAATAATAATTTGGGTCTATGAATGGATTCTTTGATTT
Source organism: Gouania willdenowi (assembly GCF_900634775.1). Classification (NCBI taxonomy): domain Eukaryota; kingdom Metazoa; phylum Chordata; class Actinopteri; order Blenniiformes; family Gobiesocidae; genus Gouania; species Gouania willdenowi. Next base: position 31,368,956 of record NC_041058.1, read on the forward strand.
TTTTTTCAACTCAATTGCTTATTTGTTCTATGCTTTCATTTCAGAGTGGCATGCACAATAAACAACTGGAAAAAGTTGAGTTCTAAATTTTTGACCATTTTGTATTATCTGATTTTATACTAGAATTAAGTATGTACTATATGTTATATTAATATATATTGTTATATAAATCTATAATTAAATCATTATTGATATTTAAACATGTTATATTTAATACCTCAAATACATCCTAAAGTAAAATTTTGGAATTGTATTAAATTAGCCAAAATATCAAAAATATAATTATTATTCAATACTATGGAAATATTTTAAGTATCATTATTACTACCATATATTCAACAATAATGATCATACATAATTACAGAAAAATATCCATTGTTTATTATTTCAGATTATTATTCAAATAATTTCCTTCTGGGATTAATAAAATATTTCTGATTCTGAAAGTAGTATTATTTTTATATTCAGGATTAGTGATTGCTGTTGTAAAAAACTAAGCAGGGATTCCAAAAAAATATTATTTTTTTTTTTTTTATCACTTTTAGCATTAGTGAAAATAATATTTATTATTCTTATGTTATTTTTACTATTACTACCAATATTATTTATTTATATTGTTTAGTATTATTACCAACTGCTATAAGGGAAACAAAATGCTAATATTTCATTCATATTTATGATAATAAAATAGTTCAACATAGGGTTCTGGGAATTATACTTCATATGATTATGAATTTTAAAGGACACCTCACACTGGTTCTATGCTACACAATTTCTCAACATTTATTGCAATTACAAATCTTTACGCTTTCAAAATGAAGTAAACCACACAGACAAAAAACTTTAATAACTAACAATAAAGGTGTACCTGAATGTAATATTTAGTGTGTACATTGAAACGAAATTAACTTACTGGTTCTGTGGGTGATCCAGTTGAGGTGGATGCAGTCATCATGAACCAAGGCCCCTTGGCTTGGGATGGAGTGGATGGTTGGTTCATCTGATAAATGAAAATAAATATCATTGATTCTTCAAATATGAAACAACTCCTTGCAAAGATAAATCAGTACATGCATTACATTATTAAACAAGCTTTTTAATCACTAGCACACAATTGAGATGTGCTGAAACAGAACTGGTTATTGTAGCATACATTTTCCATAGTAGTATGGCTGGGCAGGGGATGCACCTTGATAAATCAATATTGGACAGAGATAGTGAAAATAATGGAGGTCATTGGAATTAAGATTCCTAAAAGTTTTTAGATTTTATATCTGGGAATATTAAATACTTTAAAAATAAACATAAGTTACTGAGGATTATGATGTCTGTACAAAAGCAACCAGGAGATGGCGCTGTGATCTGGTGCCTACTGTTGATGAATGGTTAAATATAATGTTAAACATTTATAATATGGAGAAATTGACAGCCTCACTTAGACTAGAGGTTGACAAATTTAATGATATCTGGAAAAAATGATGTTTGACAACATGGACCTGACTTTGTGAAGGACTACTGAAATGTATGTCTGCTTTTGTAGATTTTTTTTGTCTGTGTGATGCAAGTTTGAGGACGGTTCTCTATTCTACAGAGACCGAAAAAATAATTTCTGAGTTTTGTCAATTACACCCCTGGTTCTGGGCTACAACCTATTTTTCCCTGTTTTTCTTTTCTGCTTATTTTATTTTCTTGTAAGTATGCCTTTTAATACAAGTATGGATAGTATAAAGGACAATGAGTTTGGGAGAAATGAGCTTGCGCTGTAAAGGAAATTTTGTTGTTGTACATTTTTGAAAACATAATAAAATACTACTATAAAAAAAATAATAGTAAGGCTGGGCACAGATGTAGCTGTGTTTTGTAAATATCGTCTTTGTTTATTGTGTGGTGAGGACAATATATCTTGTCAGGTGAAGGTGGATCACAGCCCACATCCTTAATGGTCCAGGTCTGACCATATGGAGAAGGTGGGAGAATCTTGGCCGTCTGAATACATAGCATAGCAAAGATTTTCAGTCACATGATACATATTATTGAAGAGCACTAATCCTTACCTTTGCAATGGCAGAACAGACGGGGGTGTCTGTATCACTCCAAAGGCAGGGCAATATGGCTGGGGTTGAGTCAACCAACTGATGACAGATGAGAAAAAACATAATAAATTTAAGTGTGACGATGTAGATATTTCAACGTTTCAATGAAGATACTGAGTAAGCTGTCAGTGTGTGTGTGTGTGTGTGTCAGAACAAGCTTACATTGGGCACTGCAGTTGGGAAGCGGTGTGTAGTGTTGTATTCAAGACCACACTATCCGAGACCAAGACCGATTTAAAAAAATATATAAATAAATAAAATTATGACAAGGTTCAACAGTTAAATAACATTCTCTCTTTAATTTTAGTTTATTTTAAATACATTTGACAGACAAAAAAGGTGCCTGCAAAAAATTTACTAAAATATTAAAACTACTACTGATAAATTCACAATTATTCTACATATTTGAAAACAAGATATTTATGTCAGCTGAATGTACAGCAAGTGTTTAAAAGCATTTCTGCCAAGAAATAATGATTCTGTTTCTTTGAGTTGTGCTGGTCAACAGGTCACAGATTTCACAATTCAGATAATTTTTTAGTTTGAAAAAGCCTTTAAACAGGTCATTTTTATTAATTCACTTAGTTGATATAGTTTAATCTGGTTGCTGTAATGTAACTAGAATAATCAATTAAAGGTTTCCAGCTGTAACTGTAAAAGTGAAAACTGAAATAAAACTACAAACAAGTTGTCATCAGTGTAAAAAACATAGAGCTACAGGTAGATGTGAAACTAAATAAAACAAACTCAAACCCTGGAACAGTCATGTGATAAATTAATCAATAGTTCTTGTTGAGAATTATTATTATTATTCTGGATACAGTGGAAACAGAAACTATAAAAAAATAATTATATTGTGAACTTGTTTATATTGTGGGGAACATATTATATACATAAATGTAATTGGAGCCTAAAGACACAAAAAAACACCACTTTAAAAAGATAATTGACTAATATAAGACCTCTTTACAGTTATTTGTCTCATTCTGCGCATGTGCAACTTGTGGGATGACGCGCTGGTGACGACATAAACCAAGATGGCGGCGGCCCAGACTACAGCCGACATTATGTAATAAAAGCCTTAAAAGACATGGATATAATGAAAAGAGTGGATGGACAGAGGCATAAACATGCAGACTTTCACACGGACACACACGGACTTATTAAACACACACGGACCTTGGTAAACGGAACAGGCTTTAAGTAAATACGTCTTCATACTGCATTCACAGACTGTAATATCACCAGTTTATCATTCTACCTGTTGTTAGAGCTACTGTCTTTACCAGGGAGATAATATTTATTCATGGTGATTGTTTTCTGGAGTTTTACTGGGATTTTTTACCGGTGATTAGTTCATATCTCCCACACCGTAGCCAGACACACACACACACGTATGAGTGTGTCACACACATCACTCAGTCACATTAAGGAAGGTTGCGGTCATTATACAGGGTGGATTAAATAATGAATTGTTTTATCACGTTCTTCTCCGTGTTAATATCACATTATAAAAAAAGTTTAAAAATAGCAGGAAGTCTTGAGGGAAAATCCAGAGTCCGAGACAAGACCAAATCAAAATGCACAGGGCAACACAGACACAGACACAGTCACTCTCTCATTCACTCCTATGGGCAATTTAGAGACTCCAATCAACCTTACAGTCATGTTTTTGGATGGTGGGAGGAAGCCCACGCAGCACGGGGTGGACATGCAAACTCCACACAGAAAGGACCCAAGTCCACCCCAGGGCTTGAACCCAGGACCTTCTTGCTGTGAGGCGGACGTGCTAACCACTAAGCCACCGTGCGCCCCTGTGTCAGACATAGAAACATCAATTAACCATTAATCAATAAAGTTAAAACAAACCACTCTTCAAACAGCTGACAATGAAATTATACCAATATCCAAAACAAAAAAATCATTAATTCACAGAAAAATGAAGCAACAACTGCATTCATCATATATGGAGAGGAAAGAAAACGTACTGTTGAGCTGAGGAAGAAGGCCTCAAAGGGGCGTCGTCCTCTGGTCTCCAGGAACGTGGGGCTGGAGGCGTTGTAGCCACCTAACAAAATATCATAGTATAGCATTTTAGATGGTGAAGACATTCTCTGTGAGGACTGTGAATGCGGCAAATAAATGAGCTGCAAATGTGCAGTGTGTCACTTGTACCTTGATCACTGGAGATCGTGGGCTGATCTCTCCTCACTATGGCATACGGTTTTCCTTTGTTTTTCATATCCCATGGTTTATGTCAGCATGACCATTTTATTAATTGTATTTTAAAATGTGAAACTAATAAACATGTTTTGAAAAAAAAAAAAACATCTAATGTCTCCACTATGTCAGCATTGCTAAGATTGTTTTTCATATTCACAACAACTTCATAATTAAACTACAGTGAAAAATATCTATAATCTACCATCACTGCTGACTCACACTGAAATAGCTAACAACCAGTTTACAATATGACAGATAAAGGCCTGACAATGGCTACTGAATTAAAGTGCTAATTTGCTTTTTGCTTAAAAGTCATATCAAACATGTTAGCTCATAGAAGTCAGTCATTTAACCACATTATTTTTATAAGCAAACACTACTAACGAAGCACAGGCAGTATTTTATCAGTCACCATTTTACAAAGAAAATTGTTCAACCTTAATGCTAATTAAAAGTCATAAATCACTTAAAGCTACTTTTGTTTTTTTCACTTCAAAATATATTACATATAAAAGCAATTACAGGCATTTTTCCAGCAAATGTATTTGAAATCATTTAAACTACTGCTTGACATTTGGCAAAAGGACAATTAAAAGAAACAATTCTGCATTGCATATAATTAGTTAAAAAAAGAGAGAGAGAGACTGTAAATACAATCATAAAGAAGTCAAACTAATACTAAGGTCCAAATACAAATAGATAGGGTTAACATTGAAAGAGTTCATGATAATAAATTCTTTGGTGTTTTAGATGAAAAAAATAATTGAAAATCAAACATACAACATATACAAGCCACATTGTCTCAGAGCATTTCAGTATTATTCAAAGCAAAGCAGGTTCTGGATCATCACTCACTCCACATTCTATACTGTTCACTGGTTTTCCCATATTTAGGTTCAGTATGCTTGAAAAGTCCATATCTATGCAAACGTATGGAACCCTTGTCCCATGTAGCTATGCTATATTTACCTAGAGTGTGAAGTACAATGGGACAGGGCCTGAGTTCGTTGTTTGAACTGTTTGATTTTTTTCTATTCTCAGATGATTTAGTCAATTAAAATAAATAAGGACACCACACAACCATACTTTAAATGCAATAATCCACTAACAGATATTTATTTACAAAATAGAAAATAAATCCTTTTAAAGAACTCTCTTTGGAAACAAAATACACACCCCTACAGTGTTCTCTAAAACAAAATAAATACCTTATGAATACCTAAATTCAAAATTAGTATTTCTAAATACTTCTTAAGAAAAAAACATAGATACATAATCTATTAGTGTCTGTCGGCTCATCTAAACTCTTTCCTGTGTCTCGTCCAACATTAACCTTGAATTTAGGCCTTCTTATTCATTCAGTTCTGATTTTTTTGCTCATTTTAGAATTTGAACTTCACCTTTTGGTGTATTTTAAAGAGTTGTGCAACAAATTATGATTGATGATATAAAAAAAAAAAGTCTGTGCGCATGTAAAAAAAATGTATAATTTTGAAAAATAAACTGAAATTGTTGTGTATACCTTCTGAAAGGTGTTCATGTACCCCAAGGGCAGCTGTCTGCAAGCATTATTCTCAAAGGAACCATTTTTCCTCCTCTCACCTGGATTAAAATCCTTCTGGAGCCGAAAAAATACCTTCTCAATGAAGACAATATAGTGTAGAAAATTCTATACATAGAATTCTATAGAATTACTATAGAATTCTATACATATGTATGTGTATATACGTATATATGCATATGTGTGTATCCATAAAATGACGAGTCCGTCCTTAAGACTGCTCTACTGTAAAGTGTCTTGAGATACCATTGGTTATGATTTGGCGCTATACAAATAAAAGATTGATTGATTGATTGACATAGTTACAATTATGTTGAATAATATTATTAATAATATATATTAAAAAAAATTGTTGATGTATTTGTAGTGCTACAAAAAAACAACTTAAATTTGATAACACATGATTATGTCGGTCACCACATACTAATTGCTAATTTCTTGCAACATATCAAGCATGCATATTATTCCAGCATGTTGGCAGTGAAATAAATATTTCCTCACACCAAAAAATTCTCTTATTTCTTCCGGAATAGTCTTTTTGTTGGTTTAGTTATCTTACCAGGGATTTTAAACAGAATGTTAGCCACAGATGCAAGGAAAGTTTATGGTTGATGATAGTTATTGCACAATGTGATTTATTTTTAGGTTGACATATTATTATCTCATGATTTTATTTGGTGTCAATGTAATTTATCATTAATGCCCTCTGTAAGAAATAACTATTTGTTATTTTAATATTTTCTTATAGCTATAGGGAATCATTGCAAAAGACTTAAAAAGCCACATGAGGCACGTACCCCAGTTTGGGAACCACTAGAATATACAGAAATCTCTACAAACGGGGGTGCGCACCCCCCGCTGTGAATGGCTCTCATAAATTAGCATTTCAATGTCTGGCCTGCCTGACTGAAACTAACCAAGCAATGGATGAAACCACAGACAGTTCAGGGGTAAAATCACCTGTGATTGGACAGAAAGTCCCTCGCTCATTGGTCCAGTGAGGGACCGTTTTTATTATAATAATAATACAAGTAATAATTATAATATTAATGATGCTAATTATTATTATTGCTAATATTATTTAGTGAAAACTACACATCACAATAGCAGTTTATTACGAATAAGAGAGACAGGAGGAACATATTGAAAATAGAGCTTTATTTAAAAACAAAATAAAAACAAACTTAACACTGTGTTCCCCTTGTCTGGGTTCTATCTATCTATTCGTATCCTCAGATGATCTGTTGATGTAAAATACAGTAATTACATTAAATCTTAGGAGTGCAAATGTCCATTCAGCCTATTGATCTGGTTTGCTTTGTATATTGTAAAAATAAAATAAAACTCCACTTACAGGACTAAAGAAGCCTAATATGGCAGCGTTCTCCAACCTCAGAGCTACTTCCAGAACCGTTGGAATGTGAGGGTATGACTTCTGCAAATTTAGCAAATTTAGACAAACTAGAAAATATTAACAAAACAGATATCCAATCATTGTAAATTGACAATAAGAAACATTCGACACGAAGGAGCAGCATTAGTAAAGATGATGTTATATTTTATAGAAAATAATTTAATTACCTTTACTTTCATTGAGGTTTTGATGAAAGAAATGCATAGTTGAATAAAGTGTATAAGAGTAGGTTTTAAATATTCATAGTGATTAATATTTGAGTGGAATGTATTTAGATTTATGAACCGATCTTGTTATTCGTAACTTTAAATGTCAGCACAACTTTAAAGCAGACTTTTTGGCTTTCTTTCTGAAGAGCTGGATTATGACTTTGCTCCAACTTTTCCCAGACGGATCGTGTGGACGCATTCGTTACAGAATTACTTCCTACCGCTTTATAGACCTCACTTTGTGCATTGGTGCAGAGACATGTCGGGGTCTTCTCCTGATACTTTGGGCAAGACAAAGGATTGGTTTGTGATAAACCACATCAAACAGATTGTTTTAAAAACACATTTAACCATGTAACTGTTTTGGTATTTTATTTTTTTAAGAGTTATACATTCCTGTGGGTAAGGGAGTGCCTATAGGTTTCAAGCTTGAAGAATGGAATTGAATATGCAGACTTCAAGAGCTTAACCTTCTGTCTCTTTCCCAGTAATCATTTTGTTCATTCAGCCTTACCTGCGTGGGTGTGGTGTGTGTGTGTGTGTGTGTGTGTGTGTGTGTGTGTGTGTGTGTGTGTGTGTGTGTGTGTGTTCCGACAGCGGTAGCAACTGTTAGCTGCTTCGGCTCCAAACAAAACACAGCGTGCGAGAGCACTTCCTGGTTTGCCTGCTACGTCAGTATGGCAAGCCGAGAGGGACCTCCCTGCAGGGGCTGCGATACGAGAATGCCTGCAGAGGACGGCCACGATTACTATGTGATGTGCCTGGGCAGTGATCATGCATTTATGGCTCACTGGTTTTTAAGTCCCATCTCCCACGAAGCATTCATCACCCTTAGTTTATCCTGGTAGTTGTGGAAGCGCACAGCACTGATCTTGGTCTCTGTGAGGCGAGAGGTTGGGGCCGAGGGTGCAGTGTGCTCTCTCAAGTTTGAGTCGCCCTTCTTTAGTATCAATGTGTAGCACTTCGGGGAGCCCACGCTCAAAAAACCGGGTCGGGTCAGTCCCCTCCGTCCCTTCAGAGAGCCCCACGATCCGGACATTCTTCCTACGGCCCCTGTTTTCCAGGTCGTCAACTCGTTCGGCCAGATAATTCACGGTCTTCTCCAGGGTTGCTACTTTAGCATTGGTCGGGTCAGCTGCATCTTCGAGGGCCGTGATGCGCCGCTCAGACTTGTTTAGTCTGCTTCCATGGTTCTCAAGCATATCGCCCTGTTTCTTGAGCAGCTCCAGTAGTGGTGCCAGCTTCTCGTCGATCGCTTTGGTAACATTGGCCGTCATCTCAGCCATTGTCTCCCGTATACAGTCACGCATACTAGCGTCCAAGCCACCCCGATCAGCGCTAGCCTGGCTAGCCTGCTGCGCCTCCACGTTAGCATCCATTTCAAAAGTGTCTCCCGCGGCAGTCTTCTTGCGTGGCTTATCTGCCTGTCTCAAAAATAGTTGTTCAGGCTCATTTTAAATTAATCTACTGATCAGCACTTGATTCTGTGGTTCTTAGTTGGGGTAAGTGATAGTGTAAGTGAAAAGTCCCGCCAGCACTCACGAGCACAACCTATCCTCACGCCGCCATCTTAGGAACCCTGCACTTAGGTACATTTTAGAATGTTAAAATGAACACGAGTCTAGAGGAAACTTAGACTGTCCAACTGTTGAATGTTGGATAATTCATATCCCTCATTTGACTTTTATTAAAACTGTATTCTGTATATAATCATTTATTTTATTAGTGTTCTGCGTCAATGTATTTCATAAATAATCAATAGCAAAATAAAGTAGATATATGTTGTGTGCTTGTCATGGTATGGTGTGGTGTGGACACAAAAGCAGAGGTAGAAATAGGCAGCTGGCAGGTGTAAGTTCAAAAAATTCCATGTTTAATCACAAAAAAATTAAATCCAACAAGGCACAAGGAAAACCAGGGAACAAACACAGCAGAACACGACGAGGGTCAACAATACAATGATCCCACAGTCATACTGTGTCCAAGCACTCAGCTAAATAGTGAGGGAATCTTGATTGGGAATGGGCCACACCTGGGTGGAAACATGAGGGAGCTAATCAGTCACCGACCAAGCACACAGACATCACTGGGGGTGGAGCCACAAGCAGGAATACCTGAAACACAGACAAGAGTTAAACTAAAACACAGAATAAACAAAGACTCAGAACAAAAGTGCTAAACACAAACAAAACAGAACCTGACAGTGCTACATCTTAAATTTGTGCACAGCTTTTATAAATATTTAAATATGTAACAATTTCTAATCACATTCATATCCTACGACTTGGTTTGCTTGATAGATTAGCCATTGGGTTCAAAATATTTATTTTTTCTCCTTCAGATGCACTGAGGAAATGTGACGATGTCATAGATGACTTCACCTGCAGGAAACCAGGAGAATAAATTAATAAGGATGGACTGAAGGATGGATGGATGGTGCTTTATTAGCTTGTGTTGGTTAATGCTGCTTTATAAAGCACTACCAGAAAATTACACTATTTTTGGTTAATAGTTTATTTGTGCAATACCTCTGCAAACTTCAATTGTTTAAGTTGATGTGTGTTCATTACTACAATGTTAGTATTGTAGTATTGTTTTGTGGCAAAGTGACAGTGTGCACTAATGTCTTCAAACTGCAGCTATTTCTTCTATTCTATTCTATTTTTTTTTTTTTTTTTTTTTGCAATGCCTTCCTCTAATAATATTAATCATTTGTAATTTGATCGTGTTACTAATATGTTTAAATTGATTTTCATTTACTTGTGTGTTATTTTATAATTGGATGTGAAACTCTTTTGTCAAAATTAAATAAAATGTCAAAAAAGTAGAGAGAGATCTGAGGTATTTATTTCATTTTAATAATTTAACATGCATAGCTGTCATCAGAAAACATGTAGTGTTGACCTTCAACAGCATGTGCAAACAAGGTGGGAGGAAAAAAGACAATATTGGGATATATATATGGGAGCCCTGATACACCATATTTGTTATTGTGCAATATTTTTTTATAATATATATAATATATTAATATTTTATTTTCCTTAAATGTACCCCTTTTTTTGTTCTGTGCTTTTGAAGAAGTTGGAAGTTGAGTTCATTATCCTTATTGAGTTTGTAATCTTGCAAATATTTTGTAAAAGTTACAAACAATAAATAAAAAACAACACCCAGTGTTTGTTTTGTTTTTTTGCTTATGCATTTCATGTGTTTCAGCGTACGCCACCTGAAGTGATTTTACCTACGCACAGTTTCATACACGTTGGGAGAGTATAGAGGCTACATTAAATAATTGTTTATGTTTCTTTAATGGTGTTTTACGACGTTGATTTTGGTAGATGGCTAAAAGCTTGTTCATGTGGATCTGAATTTTATATTTTGATAAGCGCATTGAGATGACTTTGTTGTAAATTACGCTATATAAATAAAGTTGAATTTAATTGAATTGAATTACCACTTGTCAGCAGAAACATATGAAATTGTCATTGGTGTTGACATTGCTGGTCACGATTTGGAACGCCCTGCTTACCCTACCCTAGTGCTTACGGCACGTCACTGAGAGCCTGTGTTTTTATTCATGTGCACGCAGAAGCCTCCGTTTCGGTGCTGTAAGTGACACTGTGTTGTTGCTGCTGCTGCTAGAATGGTGTGTGCACATAGAACAGACCTGGGCATTTTACGGCCAGTGGACCACATGCGGCTGACTGACCGGCCCGCGTAAGGTTCATAAGAAATTACGAAATAAACACATTTTTTTATTTTACCTCATGGGTGTGCATTGCTTTTATTTTGAAGCTTTTGTTTTTTTACGCCGCGCAATGGTACGTAAGCAGTAGTGGAACAAATCAGCGCTTCAGCACCACGGAGAGTGACCGCTTTATTTTGACACACTATTTATTTCAACTCAGAGCCTGTATAAGTAGCTATAAAGTTTAGTAAAACTGGCACAGCGGCCCACATGTTCACAAACACAATTTCAATATGAAGTACTAGAAGCCCACTGCATATCAGTCCATTTACAGCTTTTTATGGTCATTTTTTACTGGATCCAGACTGAGATACCGCTCCATCCGCTCCTCGTGCACCATTGCCTCAGCAGTCCTCCGGTTGTTTTGCACCGAGCCTGCGCACGCATGCACCAAACTTAGTATGACGCATTTCACCCCCAAAATGTAGACTAAAAAGAGAAAGGTAGATGCTGAATGCAGGGTTTTCAACAAGATATGGACTGCCAAATATTTATTTACCGAAGTCAAACGTAAAGCGGTGTGTTTGGTTTGCGGGGACCAGATTGCTGTGTTCAAGGATTACAATTTGAGTCGACATTACAAGACGAAACATTCAGAGAAATATAAAAACTTGAATGATGGTGAGATGGTGCGGATATCGGAAGATTTGGTAGCGAAGCTCCAAAAGCAACAAGGATTTTTTACCAAACTTCACACATCCAGGGATGCTGCAACCAGGACCAGCTTTGTAATATCCCACAAAATCGCTAAAAACAGTAAGCCATTCTCAGAGGGAGAGTTTGTAAGAGTGCTTGGTGGACTCTGCAGCACTGATTTGTCATGAAAAAAGAAGCATTTGAACAAGTCCGCTGTCCAGGCGCACAGTGGCGAGAAGGATGGAGGGCATTGCAGGAAATTTGGAGCTTCATCTGCAACATGAAGTGGCAAATTGTGACTTTTTTTACTTGGCTTTATATGAGAGCTGTGATGTCCGTGACAGCTCAGTTACTTGTATTTGTTTGTGGGATAACGGACTTTAAGATTACGGAGGAGCTGGCAGCAATGCGCTCAATGAAAGGGACGACGACAGGGAGCGATCTGTTCACGGAGGTAAATGCATGCATGGACACGCTGGGACTGAAATGGGACAGACTGACGGGTGTCACAACGGATGGTTGGCAAAATCGAACAGGAAAAAATGTCGGGCTGTTGAAACATATGCAAGATAAGATATGGGGAGTGGCCTAGTGGTTAAGGATGCTGGGCTTGTAATCGGAGGGTTGCCGGTTCAAGCCTCACCTGGGCCGTCACTGTGGGATGTTGAGCAAGTCCCTTAACCCCTAACTGCTCCCCAGGCGCCGCAAAATGGCTGCCCACTGCTCCTCAGGGATTGATTAAATGCAGAGGACGAATTCCATTAATGTACTGACATTACATGGCCAATTAAAGGCGAAAGCCCCAATTTAATCTTTAAGATAAAGTGAGTGAAATCAACGCAGATCAGAAAGTGGTATTTTACATCAGCATGCGCTGTGCAAGTCAGTGCTTAAAATTGACCATATGATTAATGTTATAACTAAAATATTGAACTTCATCAGGGCACAAGCTTTGAATCACAGGCAGTTTGTTGCACTTTTAGAGAAGCACATGGTGACATCAGCTATCACACAGCTATCCGATGGCTCAGCCTGGGCAAAGTGCTAAAAAGAGTCTGGGATCTGAAAGCAGAGATCTGAGAGTGTTGTGATAAGAAAGGCAAAGACATCCCAGAGCTCTCAGATGAGAAATGGATGACAGATTTTGCATTTGCTGTTGACGTGACTGCACTGATGACTGCACTGAACACCAAACTGCAAGGCAAGGGCCTTTTCGTCCATGAAATGCACAACCTGGTGAAGGCTTTCTTGGCCAAGTTACAGTTTCTTTCAAAGCAACTGGAGAGCAACAATCTCACTCACATGCAAACCCTGAAGGAAATCACACCATCAGATGATCACCTCCGCAGGTACTCGTCTATGTTAGGAGCACCGCATGGTGATTTGAAGATCTCAGAACAATGGAGAGTGAGATGCACTTCATTTCCTCACCATTTACCTGCAATGTGGATGATGCACCAATGTCCAGCTGGAACTCATTGAGTTCGCGTCTCCACCTTAGACATTCAAGCTGACTTTGATGCACTTGTTAAAGACCAACAGAGACTAGATTTCTCTCACTTAATAAGAAAAAAGAACTGGAAAAAAACACACAATGAGTGTGAATGTGATTAACCAACAAATGTAGGCACCTAATTGTTCCAATATGTCATATAATGTCATACTGAATGTGGCTGAAAATGGTCACTAATATAGTGAATCAAAAACTGTACAAATGTTCACATTTTGTTAACCATTGTTTTGGGAAGTTTTAGTGAATAAATGTCATTTTTTTCTCTCTTTTTTTTTTTTTTATACTTTTTATTTACAATTTTATATTACATGGACAACAAGGAAGAAAAAAAAATACACACATACACAAAAAAAATAATAATAATAATAATTTTAAATAAATAATTAAAGAAAAAGAAAATAAATAAATTAGGGGGGTAGTGCTCCTTGTGAAAATTCAGTCCTTTATCCTGTAATCAATCCATTTTGTCCAGCGTTTCCCAAAATGTCAGTTTTTGGTAATGTTCTTTCTCGCTGCAATTGTCATTAATTTAAAAAGATAGATATCACTGTTGGAGATGACTTCAACCGGTACAAGGCCAAGGTAAACGACAGGGTCCACAGGTATAGTACAACACAGTACATCTCCCATTACTTGTATAAATTCCCTCCAAAAGGCTTTTATTTTTGGACATAACCAGAAGATGTGTGAGTGGTCAGCATCCGCCTGCCCACAGCCCCTCCAGCACAGCTGTTCACATTTCAGTGTTCTCTTTGAAATTTGTGGTGTTATAAAGAAACGTACCAGGTTCTTCCAGCCAAATTCCCGCCATCTCCTTGAGCTGGTGGAGGTGTGCTGCGTATCGCACATGCTGTACCACTCATCCTCAGATATCGTCATATTTAACTCCCTTTCCCACTTTTGTTTTATATAAAAAGTGTTGGATCCATTTTGTTTTAGGCTTTTATACAGTTTTGAGACTATGTTAAAGGGAGTGGCTTTGTTTGCTTGTATTATGATTTCTACTAATTCGTTTCCTGCTGAAAGCTCTTTTCTGATTTCAGTATCTAAAAAAATTTCTTATCTGTAAATATCTATAGAAATCGCCATTTTCTAAATCAAATTCTTTTTTAAGTTTGTCAAATGATTTTAATGTTTTAGGTGTTCTATCTTCCATCATTGTGCATAACGCAGTCATCCCTTTAGCTCTCCATTTATTAAAAGTATCATCTATTTTTGCTGTTGTGAATCAAAATGTTTGGGAAGGCCAGATTAGTAGTTTAGAGTCATTTTCCAAGTTATATTTTTTCCTTATCATTTTCCATAATTTTAGTGTGTGTTCTACAATACCATTAGCACCCATTAATTTTATTTCTGTCTCACCTATCAGGGTTTGTGGTTGGGATTGGCCCATGTTTAACTCAATTTGTTTCCATTTAGCCTGATAATCTGGAGAGCACCAGCAGACAATGTATCTCATCTGAGCTGCTAAATAATACTCCTTCAGGTTTGGTAGTGACAGTCCGCCTCTATCTTTGTTCAGATGTAAAGTTGTAAATTTAACCCTTGGTTTCTTTCTTGCCCAAATACATTTTGAGATTTGTTTATTCCAGGCTATGAATTGAGATTCTGGTATCTTGATTGGTAATGCTGAAAAAAGAAACAATAACCTTGGCAGCACATTCATTTTTATAGTTTCAATTCTAGCGCTGAAATCTAAGGATAGTGCCGTCCATTGTGATAAGTCATTTTGTATTTTGTCATTTATTTTAGTGTAGTTTGTTTCATAAAGTTTGTTTGTGTCTTGTGTAATCCAAGTTCCCAGATATTTAATTGAATTTGTTTCTTTTTTCAGTCTGTATTCTTTCCGTATCGCCTTCTTTATAGAAGTGTTGATTGAGAGTATTTGTGTTTTAGAGATATTGAGAGAGTAACCTGAGAGAGAGCTGAAATCATTTAACGTTTCCATCACTTTAGGGAGTGTCTCATTAGGGTTTTGGAGGTATAAAATTACGTCATCAGCAAAAAGTCCAATTTTGTGTTCCTCTTTAGCTAAATTGATTCCATTTATATCTTTATGTTGTCTAATGGCCTGGGCCAGGGGCTCTATGAATATTGCGAAAAGAGTAGGACTTAAGCAACAACCCTGGCGAGTACCTCTATACAGTCTAAAATTATTTGTAAGGTGTCCGTTGATTTGAATTCTAGCAGTTGGTTCACTATACAGTGCCTGAATGCACTTGTTGAATTTGGTGTTGAAGCCCATTCTTTTCTAGTACGTTGCTTAAAAATTTCCAGCTCACTTTATCGAAGGCTTTTTCAGCGTCTAGACTCATCACTGCTGCACTGATTTGTTCTTTGTTAAAATATGTTCTATTATATTTAAAGTTCGTCTTATATTATCTTGAGTTTGGCGCCCTTTAATAAAGCCTGCCTGGTCTTCGTCTATTAAATCAGGTAGAAAGTGTTCTATTCTTTTTGATACAATTGATGTAAATATTTTATAGTCAACATTCAACATTGATATTGGGCGGTAAGATTCACAGTATTCCTTGTTTTTACCCTCCTTGGGAATAACAGAGATGGTAGCCTCTTTCCAAGATGGTGGAATTTCTGCCTCATCTAGTGTCCAATTGAAGGATTTCAACATAACCGGTGCAAGGGTCTCCTTAAAGATTTTATACCAGTCATTTGGAAAACCATCACTCCCGGGGGTTTTGTTTTTTTTCAAATGTGTGATGGCTCTATGTATTTCCTTTAGTGTTATAGGGTGTAATAATTTATTGTTTTGCAAAGTTCCCAATGAAGGGAGATCAAGAGCGGATAGATATTTCTTTATTTCCATTTCATCAACTCGTTTTCCCTCTGAATATAAGGATTTGTAGTAATTTCTGAATATTTCATTAATTTCTTCTGGATCAAATAGTTCATTTTTAGTTTCGGGTTCTCTAATTTTATGTATTGAGTTCCGGTTTGGCTGATGGAGTAGAGAGACGTAACAGGACCAAGCTCCCGGGCTAAAAGCTTTTTACACACAATAAAAACTCTTAAGAACTTGTTTTTAACGACGGGTAGTGTGTGACTGTAAGATATAGATGCCCAAAACCCAGAAAAAGGACAGAGATACGCCGGAATTAAGAGAGAAAACACTCCACATTGACGGCGCTAACCATGCTGCGAAAGAAGCTACAGCTAGCGCTCCCACCGTCAACATGCTTGAGGCAGAAAGAGCAGGAGAAGGTAACTCCGATGGAGATGTGAATCGAGTTATCAAAGAACTGAAACTTGACCTAAAAAGAGATAACAACAACCTAGCAAAGAAAATTAACAACATGGGACTGGAAATTAACGCCAAACTTGACGGATTGGCAGCTGAGCTCCAAAAACAAACTGAATGGCTCGAAGAGGCAGAGACCCGCATCGAGCACGTAGAGCGGTGGGCAGCGGAGGCAAAGGAGATGCTGTACACCTGTTTGGAGCAACAAAAAGGGCTGCAGCAGAAAGTCACTGACCTGGAGTCACGGTCCCGACGCAACAACATGAGGATCTTTGGCGTCCCGGAAGGAAAAGAAGGAAACTCCGTGACAGACTATGTGGATAAACTTTTGAGAACGGAGCTGTCACTAGCGGAGGACCTGGACCTGAAAATGCAGCGAGCACACCGCTCCTTGGCCCCTAAGCCCCGCGCTGACGCAGCACCGAGGCCAATTATCATAAACTTCCAAGAATTCATGGTAAAGGAAATGATACTCAGAAGCGCTTGGAAGAAAGGAAAAATTCAGATAGATGACAAGATCATCTACTTCGACCATGACTATGCCACGGAAATATTAAAGAAACGCAAAGAATATGTCGGGATCAAGAAAGCTCTGAAAGAGAGAGGAATCCGCTTCCAAACACCATTCACAAACATTCGTATCCATTGGGATAGCGGAGTCAGAACATATGGCAGTGCACGGGAGGCGCAGTTGGAGATGGAGAGAAGGGGATTCATCATGGAAGCCTGCGCAGCAGAACCGGGAGTCAGAGGGACGGAGAAACGGCTTAAGAAGCTGCTGGGCTGGCAGCAGGACGTGACACAACAACCGGACGGAGCGGCTGCTGGATTGAGGGCGAGAGAGAGGCTCCGGGACTATCAACATTGATGAAACAGGGAAGTGAAATCAATCTGCAAGTAATATCGACTGTGACAACGGACTGTTTGCAGAAACATGGAATATTACAGAAGCAGTCATTTGAAACTTGTCCGAAATTAAAAGTTTGAATTTAAATTACAATCTATGTTGTTATATGTAACTAATTGGCAAAACGAAAGTAAATTGTAATAGTTTAAACAAACTGTAACTCCAAACATATGGGGGTGCGGAAAAAATAAGATAAAAAAGGACAAATCTGAAAACTAAAACATTAACATAGCAGATGCCAAATAATTTATTTCGGGACTATATGGGGTTAACAGGCATGATTAAGATTGGGAACCTGGGAGACACGGTTCTGTAACATTAATAGAGATGCGTTGGACATCTAAGGTGGTACAACCGAGTTTTCGGTCCATGCTTAACAAAGGGCCCTCTCAAGCTGGGAGACTATACCCTCGACCCACCAACGGGGTCATGTTTCTTGATGAGCAGAAGTCTCAGTTTTTATGGGGAAAAGTTCCTGTGTTTAGTAAGTACATTTTTATGGGTTCAGGTGATGTAAAAATTTCCTCATTGAATGTGAACGGTCTAAGTAATCCAATTAAAAGAAGCAGAATGTTGTCAAAAATGAGAAGAGATATAATACAAATAGTTTTTCTACAGGAGACGCATATGTCCAAACTCGAACACAATAAATTTAAAAAATTTGGTTACCAAAATACCTTTTCTAGCTCTTGCCATAACAACCGTAAACGGGGCGTGGCAATACTGATCGCTAATTCGGTTAATTTTGAGCTGATTTCGGAAAACAGAAATAAAGAGGGTAGGTATACATTAATTAAAGGGAAGATCAATAACTCCTTGGTTACATTGGTAAATGTATATGCTCCACCAGAATGCAACAAATATTTCATAAGATACTTGTTTGATCTGATATTAACAAAAAGTGAAGGCATATTAATCTGTGGGGGGGACTGGAACACCATATTAAATCCTCTATTGGATACTACGAGTTCCAAAAAACAAGATCAAAATTGCTTAATATATTTGTAAAGGGGATGGGATTGTGTGATATTTGGAGAAACATGCATGAACAAGAAAGAGACTTTACACACTACTCAGCCACTTATCGAGTACATTCCAGGATTGACTTCTTCCTGATTAATCTCACAGACAGACACCGGGTGAAAGAATGCTCAATAGGAACAGCAGATATTTCTGACCACAATATAATATATTTAAAATTACATCTAACAAATCAGCCTAAGAACACTTTATGGAGATTAAATCTTGGTATTCTGAACAGCGAAGATGTAATAAAGGAAATCCAAAAAGAAATTTCTGACTGTATGGAAAACAACATGAAAGGTAGCCCCAAACCTACCATAATGTGGGACACAGTTAAAGCAGTAATGAGGGGAAAACTTATAGCAAAAACTGTTTTAAAACAAAAAAAAGGAAAAATATGATGAACTACAGACCACTCTAAGGGATAAAGAAAGACAACAGCAGGAGGGTCCTAATAAAGAACGAGACATACAGATAAGGGAAATTAAAAAACAAATTGAGGACATTCAGAATGCAGACATGGAAAAAAAACTGAGATATATAAAGCAAACCTTTTACGAATCAGGACCAAAGGCGACCAAGATCCTGGCAATACAACATACAGCTTTTTTAAGATTAATTTTCTAACTTTCATGAGAAAGAGACATTTTTAGGCACTAACACCAGAAGCTGAAAAAAACGAAACATGCAAAGAAATATTTATCACTACAATCCTGAGTAGAATTCAAATTTATACAAGATGTAAACAACAGAGACACGGTATGGTTTAGGTGCATTCGCCGTTTAATTGGACAAAGCAAGAAAACATTGATTACAGTAGCAGAGTCATGGGCTCAAAGGGCTAAAACCTTTCTAAATCAAAGAGACTCAAACTGTCCGGAGGGACCGCCCAATTCAAAAGAGGAACTTTGAGAGAAAACCAGCTCCGTAAGGCAACGGTTGAGATGTAGGCCTCTTCATTTCTCTGGCAAACAAAGAAAAAAAAAGTCGAGGGCGAAAGTGTGGTGGAAGCAAGAATCTGCTCATTTTATAGAAAATACTGGCATTTCAATAGGATGATTAAAAAAAACATCACAGGAGTTTGAATTCTGGTACATTTTTATATTTTATAGGATGCACTGCATGGCAATGCCTTAATATCCCTGCACGGAAGAATAGTTTTGACTGTGACGTCGTCAGTCTATGGTGCCAAGTTATCAAAACATAAAGAAAAGCAAGCACCCACAATTACCATGAGCATTTGTACATAAATGGTTATTTACATGTGGAGATGAAAGATATGAGACTGTCTAAGGATATTAAGTGGAATGAAAACAAAAATCTTCTTGGTTATCAACTTTGTTAAAACTGTGCAATATTTACTCACAGAGAAATGCAAGCGGCAACGATCCCTGCAATTGTTTTTATTTTCATCCAATAGGAAGAGAATGGAGCATGAACAGCTTTCAGTTCCTTAATCCAGCATCAGATCACAATTCAGCACTTTAGTCCGACTTCTTCGAAACAAACCCACTGTTTTGTGGCATCAAAAAAAAAAAAAGTGATTTCTAAGTTTCGTCTACAGATTATGCTCATTTACAGTCGATTTAAAAATGGTGCGAGCCCTGGTTCGTGATCAGTCCTGCCGCGGAGGCTGAAAATCCAAATGTGGGGGTAAGATGGCTGCTCCCTTGCTTGGATACCTGAAACCCCCCTTTTTTCCCTTCATCCATTTTACATCCCACAGACGTCAACTCTGGTTCCATATCCCAGTTTAAAGTCTTGCCGCAGATGGAGGAGGTGTTGCACAGCAACCGCGTGGCACCGCACAGCGAATAAGAAGAGGTTTATTGATGACATAAGTCTCCCACCCTGCCCAGTTTATCAGTGCGTTGGGTATCCTGCGGCTCCCATGCCAGGCTGGTTGGCAAGCATAGTGCCATTCAATCCCTGTGCAGGCTCCATAACCCAACCGTTACTGATGGCGCTCATGCCAGTCCACCCAGCACTGGCCGGTAAGTGACTGCAAAAAAAAACAAGGAGGGAAAGATAGAGAAAGATAAAATGCCAGCAGGTTAGAGGAGGCGAGGCGAAAGGGAGCAAGAAGAATGGTGTGTATTACAGTAACTGGGATCTGGAAAAGTTGAAGGAACAAAAAGGGCTAATGAAGTTATTAAAGGGTGAAAAGGGCTGAGTAAACATTAAGCTAGCAATCAACAGAGGAATTAAACTGAAAGCAGAAGATGTCCTTTAGGGACGATGGGGAGGGAAATTATGAATTGGTTACATGAGACAAGTAGACACACAGCAAAGCAAGTGTTTTCTAATCTAAAAAACATTACATCTGCTGATACTACAAACTAGACTAAAAAAGCCTGAAGGTGTAACTACTTCTAAGCCAACATGCATTTAATGCATTAATCAATTAGTGGACTCAAATCTTGACTTCAGGCACCGTATCAGACCATTTCCCAGTCAAGTCAGGCTTAACTTGACTTCCTTTGGTTGCATCAGCCTCACACATCTGTGTGCACGTGTGTTTGAATCATTTAAACCAGCTGTTTATCAATAAAGTATGACTGCACAACAAACACGAAGGCCACACAGTGCTGCACAGGAATCATCTAAAAACAAAAGATAAAGTGTGACATTCTGCTGGCATTCACAAACAGATCAATAGTAACCTTTAATAAAGCAAATTATTTTATTTTTTTTGGGGGTGTGGTAAATAAAAATAATTTCACACAGATGAAAGCAAACAGAATGAGCCTTAAAGGTCTACATACAGCAAATCCCTCCTTAGCAAGCATCCCAGTTAACTGAGTTTAGTCGCGTCAAGACTTCAAACTAAACAAGAATTTAAATCCAAAAAAGGGTTTTCTCCAAGTTTTGGGAAGTGTTCTAATACAAAAAACATCTGGACAGAAAAGCTTTCACATGTCAAAGACACCGTAAGTATAGCCGACCGCTTCAGTTCAGATTGTTTTGTGTCCTCGTCTCACAATCTTCTCAGGATGAGCAAACATTGAAGAGCAGAGGGAGGATGGGGAGGTGAGGATGGAGGACAGAGGTCACATGGCTCCCTCTTGTGGCCAGATATGGCAATTGCTGCCCGGGCCTTGAAAGCAGTCAGACTCGGGTGATGGTGGAGGAAGAGGAGCTCTTTGCACATTGTGCTACTTACTTAAACCCTGCTGGTTCCAGTTCTGGCTGTACACTCCGTAGGTGGGGACCTGCCAACCATTGGCGACATACTAACCGATTTGTGGCCCGTTACCGTACCACTGGCCCCACTGGCCGTAAGGCTGAGCCGGAGCGAAGCCCATCTTGTTCTGCTGCTCGGTAGAAAGGTGTGATTTAAAGAAGACATCACAATTATCAACATCTGAACTAAGTTACCCTAAAATGTTCACTGCTCGTTTCTACTAAATTGTACGTAAACCTAAATTTCTCATCAGCACATTCTATAATCAGCTGAAAATACAATCATAATTTTGTATCAACGCAATTTCAGCATTAAGGCTAAACAATGGCAATGTTTTTTAGGGGTGTCCCGATCCGATATCGGTCCGATATTGGCCTGAAAACGAGAATCGGATATCAGATTAAAAATTCCAGATTTTCTGATTTTTTTTTTTTCCCAATTCATCTTTTATTTATTTTTATTCAATTGTAGAATACTGTAGATATTATGTTGAAGGTTAAAAATGATGTTACCAATTGATTAATAATAAATGGGTCAGTTTTTCTCATCCCTACTGTTGCTGACTATTGTTCTCTGTTTGAGTGACATCACTTGATCAAACCTTTTCTAACATTCCACACTACTAAACCATATGTGGCTGTAGTTGACTTTGGAAGGTCTAAAATAGGATGATTTAGATCCTTTAAGGTTTTTGTTGACTAAATCTGTTAGATATAGTCGTCTACATTTATTTAAATTGGTCATAGTCTAGTTATTGTCACTTGATAAAAAATTAGCTGATGAAAACTTTTGGGCCACAAAATTAACACTGGTATTGTGATTAAACTACTTAGAGAATATTAAAAGAGCACCGTTAGATAAATGTTTTAATTAAGTGTTAATACATCAATGGCTATAAATCTTCTACTGATGATGCTGTGCTGAGAATGAGTGAAAGTGACTAATGTTAGTGTTTATGAGCTGGTATGAAATAAAAAGCAGTGGACGATGTCCTCACCTGTGGCATGGACATCTGCGGCATGGAGCTCATCATATCTGCAGTCTCTTTCCCCCAGTAGCATTTGACCATGTGACCCTCTACTGAAGAGCCATTCACAGAGACGATGGCGTGCGCTGCCGACTCGTGCGAGTTAAACCTGGAAACAAACGAGGCATGTAAGAAATGTTTTTTCTGCAAACAAAGGAAAAATCATTTTTCCAGGACTTATTGAGCTTCTAAACGTGCACCTCTATGCAAGCAGCACGAAATGAATTTTCAAAGAAAAATGAAATAAATGTGTTCGTCATACCTCACAAATGAATAGCCTTTATCCGGCAATACTCGCACTTCCATGATTTGTCCAAAAGGAGAAAAGGTCTGCCTCATGAGTTGCTCTGTGGGAAGGAGACAATGACAGAAAATTGAAAAACATATCCATGGAGTCATAGACATCATGTTCAGCTCTAAATTACATTTTTCAATCATTACATTTGAATTCAACAAGGAAATGGAGAATGAAAGAAGTGTGGAAAATCCTCCTGTTAATGAATACAAAGTAAAGCTTTGACTACTTCATGATACAAACGGAGCTGCCATGTAATCGTTAGCAGGTAATTATTATACGTCAGATTTACAAACACCTCCAAAAAAATACACTCGCAACTTTTCACGTGCGCGCACACCTCACACCGTCGTCTCTTCATTTAGATGAGTAAACTTGTTGATAGAAAAATATTCTCTAACCTGACATCATGACATTGTTCCCAAACAAAGCTGTGGGATGCAAAGCTAACTGTGATTAGCATGTATGCCGACGTCCAGCTGCTGTTGAATTATAGCCTGAAAGTTTTGCACAGTTTCCATTAAACTTTGTCACTCTTTAGCGGAAAATATTTCCAAACAGTGCAAGTTTTTTCCCGAGCCACCATTGTCTAACAACAGAGTAGCTTTATGTAGGCGTGTGTATCCGCAAGTAGCTTTAAATGCGCCGCAGTTTGTGCTTTTCCCTCCCAGACATTAATCATTTATTGGTTGCTTTATATTGCAGTATCACACATTTATATGAAGATATGCTGCTTAGGATTGAGCTGTATAGCTGGTTCATACCGAATAGCGGTATACATTTTTGTTATGATAGGAATTTTTAATATACTGCTGTATTTGATTACAAAACTTTCAGAACGTTCAGAACCTTTTCAAAGTTACACTTCTAAATAGGAATGTAAACAGTAGCGCTCTGGTGTTATTTGCGGTGGGAATGGATAAGAAAGACACAATTATAAGCTCTGAAGCTGCATGTGAGCATGTGCCTGGAGAACAACACTCACGGACAAGGAGGCATGGTTGGATTAGCATGTTGGAGGTAATGCACACAAAAAAAAGAGAGCAAAGGATTGCAATTTGTAATTCTTATAATGAAGAAATAAGTCCTGTTGGAGCTGCTAACAAAACGCTACCTTATTCACCATAACAAATCACCACACCACTGAGTATGCAGCATTTAAAGCTAGAAATCAAGCTAATGCTAAAGGTAAGCTAGCGTGACAAAGAGCCATTGGGCTGCTGTTGCAAACTCGTATTACTACTAGTGTGGAATTAACTCAATCTACTACTCTCTTATATTTATCCTCTATTCTTTATTTATCCCTTATCCTTATATTTATCACTATTATCATCATTGCTGCTAGCTTGTGTTTTTGTTCCGTGCACCGACTATCAAGTCAAATTCTATGTGCTGTTTTTTTTTTTTTAAATACTCGACAAAATAAACCTGATTCTGATTCTCAACCAGTAAAACAAATGCTGTGAACACCGATTATACATGAAAAAAAATTAAAAATTTACCGTAAAATCATTAGAATTTAGAAAAATACAGTGATATACATACATACCACCAAGCCCTAATGCTGCTTGTCACGGAGTGAGCCGTGACGCTCACACAGTAACCACAGTTAGTTACTGACCTCAGCATCTATGCAGGGAAAGGCCTACCAGCATATGTGTTTGTTGGTTAGCAGCAAACTCACCACCACGGTCACAGGAGCACTTCCATTTTCAGGAAACCAGAGGGACGAAACCAACTCATGTAAATAGGGGTGTTTGGTGGGCTGGTGTTGGGTCAAACCATTTGTACAGGGGTGTTTGTGTAATTTTTGTTTGTTATGGATTTAAAAACATTTAAGGTAAATTAATGTACATGAAGTTATTATGTATGATTGAGTAATTAGGTTTGTTGTTTTGTGTGTTGCTTGTATGATTATTTGGTTTGTTATTGAGTTAATTGATTTTAGATGGGGTTTGGTTTGTCTGTGGGAGGAGTTACAGTTAAGAGGCTGCCTATAAAGGGAGCACAGCCTCAGTTGCTGGAGAGGACCCTGAGTGAGCAGACCTGTTAAACTGATGGCAACAAACAGAGGGTAAAGTCCATGTTCAGGATTTGAAAAAATATAGCCTGCATCTCAATGCCCTTTTCTTTTTGTTTTGCTCAAGTTTTTGGTTTTCTGTTTTGGGGGTTTCACTGTAAATATATTGCACCTGACAAGGAAGAAAAATAAATAGAAAAAGCTTGAAACGTATTTCTACTCTCGAGTCTGTCTGTCCCCTCCGCTGCCGGTCATCCTTACCACATTTGGTGTCAGAAGTGGGATGAAGGAGGTGGACTGAAGAAGGACAGGCAATAATAGAGAAAAAAAAAAAAAAAAAAAAAAATGGAGACCAGGAAGAAAAGACCTGAAGAGAGCGCTGCTGAGGTGACAGAGGTCAGTGGGCAACCAACTGCAGGTGAAGCACTTAGTCACCTTGGAAAAATGTTTGAGTCTTTCATGGAGGTCCAGCGAGCCAGAGATGAGCGGATGGAGAAGGAGTCAACCAGACAAGCCAAGCAGTTCCAGGTTCTCAACCATCAGGTGGTTCAGCTACAATTGGACTTGGAAGCGACCAGAGAGAGAGCAAGGATACCTCAACCACCTCCATCCCGCCCCGCAACGCCAGAGCCGCCAGCAGTTAACCCCAGGGGTCGGGCCTACGAGCTAAAGATGGCCAAGCTTGAGGACTCTGACAATATTGAGCACTACTTGACCACTTATGAGCGCCTCGCAGGGGTGTATGAGTGGTGGAAGGAAGAGTGGGCCATTCACTTGATTCCGCTGCTGACAGGCAAAGCACGCAGTGCATTTGTGGCTATGGACCCAGACAACACAACAGATTATGACCTGCTCAAAGAAGCTGTGCTGAAAAAGTACGAAATAAACTCAGAGACTTATCGCCTACAGTTCCGTGCCATGGAGACCAGCCCAACAGAGACACCGCAAGAACTTTACATTCGCCTCAAAGACCTCTTCTGCAAATGGACCAGGTTCGAGCAGTGCACTAAAGAAGGCCTGATGGAGAAGATGGTGCTGGAACAGTATCTGCGTGTCCTCTATCCTGAATTAAAGATCTGGGTGAAAGAGCACAGTCCAGCGACAGCAGCAGAGGCAGCCAAGCTGGTGGAAAACTTTGTGGCGGCGCACAGGGGCCCAAGGACCTATCGCTACGCTGGGGTGATCAACAAGCAGGCCTGGGGTAAGTCTGATGGTGTTGGTAGGGATGGCTCTGATGCTAGATTTAATCATAAAAGCAAAGCTCCAACCCCCTCCCTGAACAGGCCCAAACCCTTAGTCTGTTTTGAGTGTGGCAGGGAAGGTCACAAGAGTCCAGCTTGCCCTCTTCGAAAGTCAAAATATAGTAATCTCTGCTATGTGCCCAGCCCCTCCCCACCCCTAAAAATCTGCCAATTTAAAGATCCCATCATCACCATAGAACTTAATGGTAAACCAGTTACAGCCCTCATAGACACAGGATGTTCTCAGTCATTGGTTGAAGCAGAGATAATTTCTCCCAAGGAATGTAATTTTGGTGAAACTGTTGAAGTTTGCTGTGTGCATGGGGATAGGACAGAGTACGATACGGCAGATGTGTATGTGAGAGTTAGTGACCAGACCTTTCTTCTAAGAGTGGGAGTGGTGCCAAAGTTACCCTATCCAGTGCTGTTAGGGCAAGACTTTCCCTTATTACCAGAGCTGGTGGGTAATACAGCTTGGTGTGGTGTAGTTACCAGAGCCCAAGCTAAAACAGAACAGCAATCACACCTCTCAGAATTGCCTTACTTTGAGGCTGATGTCCCGGTTGAGTCTAGACAGCCAAGGGAGACGCGTTGTGAGAAGCGCAGGAAGGATGTTGGTGAGATGATAGAGCATGCCAACATGCAGCCAAACACTGATGCGACACACCCAGGTATAACTGACATAGAGTTAGTGTTCAGTACAGACTTAGCAGAGGAACAACGTCAGGATGCCACACTTGTCCCTTGCTTTAAGAGAACTGCAGATAGTTCAGATAATTATTCTTTGCTGGGCAGGGATAAATATGTAGTGGAGAACAATCTTTTATATCGGAAGAGTGAAGAAGGTCTCCAACTGATTGTTCCTAAAAAGAATAGACAGGAAGTTTTAGAACTTGGACACTCAATCCCATGGGCGGGCCATCTAGCTTGCATGAAGACTTTACAAAGAATCAGCAAGAGGTTCCATTGGCCAGGCCTGTATGAGGATGTTAAAAACTTTTGCAAGTCTTGTCCCCAATGCCAGAAGACAGGTGGGAAAGCTCTTGCTCCAGCCCCTTTGATTCCCCTACCAGTTTTAGACACTCCATTTGAGAGAATTGGGGTGGACATAGTGGGTCCCTTGGAGAGGAGTAAGGCGGGGAATAGATTTATTTTGGTAATTTGTGATTATGCCACGAGATACCCAGAGACTTTCCCCTTACGTGACATAACGGCAAAACATGTTGCCACTGCTATGCTCCAGTTCTTTTCAAGAGTGGGTATTCCCCGGGAGGTGTTAACAGATCAAGGCCCAAACTTCATGAGTCGCACTCTCAGGCAGGTTTACAACCTCTTAGGTATCAAACGCATCAGAACGACCCCATACCACCCACAGACTGACGGACTTGTCGAAAGGTTCAATCAGACTCTGATCAGCATGCTCAAGAAGTTTGTTTCAGAGAATGCTAAAGACTGGGACCAGTGGTTGCCATACCTGATGTTTGCATACAGAGAAGTTCCGCAGGCATCCACAGGCTTCTCACCGTTTGAGCTCCTGTACGCACATCATGTTCGTGGGCCACTGGACGTCCTCAGAGAATCTTGGGAGGGAGAGATGCCGAACAAGATGGATGTCATCTCGTTTGTGATGAAGATGAGGGAGAAGCTCTCAACAGCAGCGGGACTGGCACAGCAGAACCTGCGGGAGGCCCAGAAGAAGCAGCAGTCTTGGTACGACCGTGCAGCCCGTTCCCGCACATTCCAGCCAGGTGATCGAGTGCTGCTGTTGCTGCCCAGCTCTGACAACAAATTACTTGCAAAATGGCAGGGTCCGTACGTCGTATCAAGGAAAATGGGGCCAGTGACTTATGAAATTGATATGCCTGATCGTCGGAAGCAGCACCAGGTGTTCCATGTCAACATGCTGAAGGTGTGGAACGACAGACCGGAGCCTGCAGCCACATCAGTAGCAATGCTTATCCGGGCGGTCCAGGAAGAGGATGATTGCAGTGAGCAGTACCTGCCGGGCCAGGAAGGGAGGACGGAGCTAGACCTGAGTCACCTGCCAGATGCTCAGCGGAGTGAGCTTCACAACATCCTGCCTGATGATCTCTTCATGGAGCGGCCAGGAAGGACAACGCTGGTGGAGCACCGCGTTGTGCTGACGGACCGGGGGCCAGTTCGACAGCCATGCTACAGAGTTCCTGAACGTCTTCTTCCAATATTGAAGGGGGAACTCGACATGATGCAGGAGTTGGGGGTAATTGAGCCCTCGAGTAGTGAGTGGAGCAGTCCCATCATTCTGGTCCCAAAAAAGGATGGAGGCCTGCGCTTTTGCCTGGACTTCAGGAAGGTCAACACCCAGGCAAAGTTTGACCCCTACCCCATGCCGAGGGTGGATGATCTGGTTGAGCGCCTCGGCAAAGCAAAGTACCTGAGCACGCTGGACTTTTGCAAAGGGTACTGGCAGGTGCCATTGGCGGAGGACAGTAAAGAGCTGACCGCTTTTAGGACACCATTTGGGCATTTCCAGTTCACTGTACTTCCTTTTGGATTGCATGGGGCACCCGCTACCTTCCAGCGGTTAATGGACAGAGTCCTCAGGGGGACGGAGGGCTTTGCAGCTGCCTACTTGGATGATATTGTTGTGTACAGTACCAGCTGGGAGGAACATTTACGTCACCTCGGTCATATCCTGTCTTTGATAAAAGAGGCAGGCCTGACCATTCACCCCAATAAGTGCACCTTGGCAAAGGAAGAGACTTCTTACCTCGGCTACATATTGGGTCGGGGTGTCATCCGGCCTCAAGTGGGCAAGGTGGAAGCCATCATGTCTGCAGAGCGACCTACCACCAAGAAGCAGGTACGCTCGTTTTTGGGGTTGGTGGGTTGGTATAGACGCTTCATCCCAAACTTTTCAGAAGTAGCGCTGGTACTGACTGAACTGACACGGAAGAAGCAGCCCAACAAGGTTATTTGGACTGAGGACTGTGAAACAGCCTTTTGGGCACTAAAAAACTCTTTATGCCAGGAGCCGGTGCTGATCAGTCCCAACTTTGATGAGACATTTACACTTCAGACGGATGCATCAGAGCGAGGCTTGGGCGCTGTGCTGCTGCAGGTGAGCCATGGACAGCTACGCCCTGTGGCTTATATTAGTCGCAAACTCCTACCAAGGGAGTGTAACTACTCCACCATTGGGAAGGAGTGCCTGGCAATCAAGTGGTCCTTGGACTCTTTCAGGTATTACCTGATGGGTCGTAAGTTTGTATTGGAAACGGACCACAAGGCACTGTCATGGTTGGGGCGTATGAGAGACACAAATGCACGTATAACCAGGTGGTTCTTGGCTATACAGCCTTTTGACTTTCAGGTGTTGTACCGTTCGGGGAAATTGAATTGCACCGCAGACTTTCTCTCCAGAGTGCCACAGGGGGCATCTCGAGAAGGGGGGGGAAATGTCACGGAGTGAGCCGTGACGCTCACACAGTAACCACAGTTAGTTACTGACCTCAGCATCTATGCAGGGAAAGGCCTACCAGCATATGTGTTTGTTGGTTAGCAGCAAACTCACCACCATGGTCACAGGAGCACTTCCATTTTCAGGAAACCAGAGGGACGAAACCAACTCATGTAAATAGGGGTGTTTGGTGGGCTGGTGTTGGGTCAAACCATTTGTACAGGGGTGTTTGTGTAATTTTTGTTTGTTATGGATTTTAAAAACATTTAAGGTAAATTAATGTACATGAAGTTATTATGTATGATTGAGTAATTAAGGTTTGTTGTTTTGTGTGTTGCTTGTATGATTATTTGGTTTGTTATTGAGTTAATTGATTTTAGATGGGGTTTGGTTTGTCTGTGGGAGGAGTTACAGTTAGAGGCTGCCTATAAAGGGAGCACAGCCTCAGTTGCTGGAGAGGACCCTGAGTGAGCAGACCTGTTAAACTGATGGCAACAAACAGAGGGTAAAGTCCATGTTCAGGATTTGAAAAAATATAGCCTGGCATCTCAATGCCCTTTTCTTTTTGTTTTGCTCAAGTTTTTGGTTTTCTGTTTTGGGGGTTTCACTGTAAATATATTGCACCTGACAAGGAAGAAAAATAAATAGAAAAAGCTTGAAACGTATTTCTACTCTCGAGTCTGTCTGTCCCCTCCGCTGCCGGTCATCCTTACCACACTGCTGATACATTATTACATCACTTAGAAATCAATAAAAAATGCATTTTCAGGCAGTCATCTAGAATTGTATACACACCAACATCCCTAATTTACCTTAATGCGTTTACATGCAGAAATGTATTTAATTAGCCTATGCGCATCGGAATTAACCCCACCTTCTCTGCTATAAACATTTCTACTTTAATGGTAACTGGTTTAAATGAAAAACCACAGAAACTTCTAATAGTTTTTTAGATGTCATTAGGCAACTGAAGTCACTTTAAATCAGTTTTTTTTTTTTTACCCTTCAGAAAACAACTTTTCTTTCATCTAAAATCTACATCTATTTATATACAAGAATCACATCACACTGTATGAGTAGAACCTGTCAGTCCTGAGCTTACTCCTCCACAATACACAGTACAGTTACTGGGGCTGGACTGGTTCACTACTTCATCAAAGGAAAGGTGCTTAGAGTTACCTAGCAGCCAATAACAAAAGCAATGTTGTTAATACTCCAACTCAAGAACTCAACATCAACCAAGCATTTAGCAAAGCAGCGAGAGCTCACTTTCAAAGGTGGTTTTCTTGTGGCCCAGTTTGTTCGAATCTGTCTGCCTCCTAACCACTGACCGCCCTCGTGCTGAATGGCGTTCTCTGCATCCTGGAGGAACACAGTGAGCAGCAGGAGAATATAATGAAATGTTAGAACATAAACAGTGTTAGTAACACTAGGTTTGAGACAAGAATGCAAACAAAAGCTTTTTGAAGATGGGGATGTTTGTACTGTGTTTTCGGAATATATACAGTATATATAGATATATATATATTTATATACACAAAGTAGTGCACAATCCTCTGGCTCTCAGCTGGCAGAAATTTAAAACAGTCAAATACTGCCAGCTCAGACTCATTTAGGACAGTGTTTCTCAAATGGGGTACACGATGGCACTACAGGGGGTACTTGAGAGAGAGAGAGAGGAAAATGAACAAATAAGAGCATTAAAAATATGGGGTTTTATACTGAATTTTACCAGCAACTCACAAAACGACAAAAACAAAACAAAAACACACAAAATAAGAGAAAATTAAACTGAATAATAAAAAACTGACAAAACAAAAACAAAATACAAAGTGACACCAAAAACACACACTAAGAGACTAAAATACTTACAATTACCAGCAACACACAAAACGAAAACAAAGACACCAAATGAGAGTAAAATACACAAGATCACAACAAAATAAAAAACATAGAAAACGACACCAAAAACACAGAGAGAGAATCATTTTAATCATATCAACAACACACAAAAACAATCACAAAAACACACAAAATAAGGGAAAAATAAAAAGAACAGACAACAAAATACACAAAATGCCACAAAAACACAAAATGATCTTGATTACAACAAACTGAATATACAAAGGTCAGTCTTGGTCCCACATCAGTACCGTAAATGATAAAAACTATAAAAATAAATCTATTCCTGAAACACTAAATACTGTTTCATTCACTTATTTATGAAAAGAGATTCTTTAAAATGTGCGTCATCACTCATTCATTCCATTACTATGCTCCATCGTTGTTTTTTCACAGAATTCTGAGCAAAATTTAGTTGTCATACATAAGGGGGTACTTGGATTCAAAGGCAAAAAAAAGGGGTACTTGGGGCCAAAAAGTTTGAGAAGCACTGCTTTAGGATAATGGCTCAGCCCATCACTGAGATAAAGAGCAGGGTGGGGGGTTGGGGGGGGGGGGGGGGGCGTGCTTGTCCAACCTTAAATGAAGCCTCAGCCACGCGTTGTGGACGGCTTTGGGAAACATTACAGTAGCACCGTGGGATTTAAGAGGCCTGCTTAGCTGCTCCACACGTCAACCTTGACAAACATGAGGCCAATGCTAATAGCATCTCAAGTGTAGAGCAGCTGATACAGTAAATCAAAGTGTCAGCAGATTGTCCTCATTTCAAACACTTGTGCAAACAAGGTGGTGAACAAACAGCGTGGGAACTTTTTTAGGACTGATTTAATGTCTTTCCCCATTACAAAATCATTTATTCTGTAAACAACTTTAGATTTACTCTGCTTTAAAAAAAAAAAACCAAGCTCATCATTTTCATTTCAGCCTGATTCTGCTCATTTTTGGGGCATTTCTAACTTTAATTTGTTTTTATTTTCTTCATTGTCTGCCACACGCTGTAATATTTAAAACAAGACAAGCGGACGTACCCATTTGTTAAAGAAGGAAACAAAGCCGTAGCCTCTTGATTTCCCTGTGGCCATGTCTTTCACCACACAAGCGTCTCTGTGGACAAAATGAATTCCTTGTGAATCTGAGGAGCACGCTGAAACATCAGAGGCTAATGAACATGGAGGAACACACTTGTTTGTATTTCTTATAGTCAGACACTTACGATATCCTGCCAAAGGGACCAAAGGCAGCTTTGACGTCTTCTGTGGTGATTTCTGGGCTGAGGTCTCCAACAAAGACGTGAAAGTGAGCTGAGAAAGATTAAAAACAGTCAATTCCCTCACACTGCGACCAGGATTTTACCTCTCATCTTATTTCTATATGTAGGACTTGTCGTCGTGCGTCACGTTACACACCTCCCCACCACCACCAACCACCCTTTGTGATGCACTCGTACTTACTGCTTGTGTCTTTCTTCTGGCTGGTTGGCGTCGTGGCCCAGTTGACCTTAACCTCCTGCAGAGAAGGGGCAGACAGAGCAGACCAGGTGGAGTATGTTTACATTCACTGTAAAAACTGAGTTGATTTTAAGAACAGTGCACAACAGAGGAACCCCATGTGGTGTAGCCTGAAAAAAATTACTGATTAAAAATACATTTTTGATTTTATTAAATTATTTCTCTTTCTGCAGACTAAAGACGATGACATTCAAGCCCAATGCGTTCAGGCCACAAAAGAGCGAGAGAACCTTGAACTCCAACTCAAACAACTAAGGGAGAAGAATGAATTTGCTTCAGTAGAAAATACATCTGTTATATACAATGCTCAGCATGGACAGGAGCGTTCCTGAGAAAGATCGTCCAAAAAGGAAATCTGTCTTTAGGCGACTCATCAACACTAACAAAGCAATGGCAGAGAAGGTAAAAGAGCTCTTCATGGGTATAAGCTGCTAGAAGACACAGACTTGGAGCTAAATCTGGACTGGAAGTTTAGTTTAATACTGACTAGTATAGTATAGTAGTCAGATTGGATTCCCACTCACTTTCTCTACACCTCACATATGTTTTTCTTTTCCATTCTGACCATAGGATTTCCTCTTGATCCTATCCGTTGAAAGCAGCACATGTGCTAAACAATTGTCGAAGGTCGTCTCCGTTTGGCCTCAATATATTGGAGGCCACAGATTATGTTGACACTCAGAAGCTGAGAGAAGTCAGTACAAGAAGAAACTGGGTCTGATCGGTGGGAATGACCCCGACAACGTTCCTGTTGACAAATGGAATGAAGATGTCTCTTAATTCCCGGGAGTAACTTATCCTGACATTGTGAACTACCTTTCTACCTCACCTTTACATCTAGCTGATAGACAATGGACCACATGAAAAGTTTCAAGGGATTGGAAGTTTACAACCATTTTGTTTGTGGCTGGATTTGTGAAGTAGCTGCTTTTATTCATAATGGACTCCATGTGGTTAAATCCAGGGTAAGAAGGCAAATTTTTCATAATTAATCTGTAAATATGAGTGTGCAATGCTGGTTTTTCAGAATCTGAACCATTTTATGGATTACATAAATTTGAATAAAAAATAGATCTGCACACTTGGATCAATGCAAATAAAACAATTTAGTTAATTTAGTTTTAATTTAACTTCCCGAAGAAAGACTTGTGTACTCCAGTCCCCGCCGTGTTAAAACACTCAAACACAGCACAAAAGTTTACTATCGCTGTGAGCTCTCTGCTTCGCTAAAACGTTTCCTACGGTGGCTTGTTCTTCCATCATGGCGGAGGGCCGTATATGTCACGTGACCTGTGAGGTCATGTGGCATGGGTCTATACACAAGTAAACGAAATGACACAATGATCAGGGCCAGACAATTTTAGCCAAAATTAGGCAATTGTAAGTAGGAAGATGAAAAAAAAGGTGGCATTCTAATGTGTATTCCACTCTGCAGTACATTTGTTTAAAACCTAATCTCATCATAGGAATTATACAGCTGCAATGATTAGTCAAATCAATAAGTCAATCACATCATTAATCCACAACTATTTAAAGGTGCAGTCCGCAACTTTCAGATCCCTCCCTCCCCGCTGCTCTCTTGTCCTGCCTCCAAAGTACCTCCCTCAGAAGAGCTAACAAGCTAACATTAGCCCGACAGCAACATCACAGTAATATAACATGCACTGTTAAAAGCATATTAATGCTGCACTTCTCTCTCAATGTGCACACACCAATCTATCAGCAGCAACAACACAGTGTCACAGCAGCCCACACTGAGGCTGCAGTGAGAGTAGCGCGCAGACGAACAACACATGCACTGCAGAGTTCTAGTGTAACAATTACAAATCAAACATAATGTAAATCAAACAGCAGGAATTACCTGAAAAGTCACCAGTTCCATCTCCTACTCCTCCAGACCATACACTAAAAAAAAGATCCTGGCTCTAATTGGTTCTTTTTGCTCGGTCGCGGTGCATTCTGGCAATTTGTCAAAGGCAGAAGGAGCTGCAGGCACGACTCAATGAGCCTTTTTTTTCACACAAACTACTAGTTTCACGTAAGGCTGTCCTTACATAGTGACAACTTTAGCAAATATGACACAAAGTCACCTTTATAAGAGTAACGGACTGCACTGCACAGACCATCCACTGTGTCACTGAGCTAATTAGGGCCTGGAAGTATCACCTGTAGCTTCACTAAGTGACAAAGCAAGTCACCTGTGTGCAAGACAGCAGTAGGAAAGCTCTCAAATCTTACGCATTGGGTGTGAGACACGCATTTTAACCTGTTCACACGCTAACACGCCACACCATGTATAGCTCACTCAGAGAAATGACTCGGATAATAATGATGCGTCAGTCGCTAACGAAACGGCTCTGAGACGTGAACAACGGGAGCCAGCTCCTGATCAACGTGTGTGTTATCGCTCTCTACGCTGAGCAAAGGGAGGAGGGGGCAGAGTTACACACACTGTTTTTGTCACGCAGCACTCAGCTGCAGTCAAAGAGGAGACGCCTTCGTAGAGCATAAGGTTTGAAACTAAACCAAAATTAAGAAAGCTAAACAGAAAAATGTGGTCTAATTTTATGCAGCCCCCAAAGTAAATGTACAAAATGACAGAAAAATACACAAAACAAGAGCAAGAAACATTACAAAATACAAAATTGCAGGAAAATAAAGTAAAAGACGAGAAAAACACAGAAAATACTCCAAAAACACACAAAACTACTACAAAAATGAACAAAATGACAACAGTAATACACAGAATTACTCAGGTCACCGTAGTGACCTGGGAGCCAGTATTGAGAAGACAGTTGAAGTGGTTCCCTTTGATTTGGATTTACCCAGTGTTCTTTGTTCCCACACGACCTCTTGGCAGGGCTGGTAAACTGTGCGGATTCTTGGGACTGACAGTGGTGGCAGCTCCTGAGTGTCCCATCACATAAGCTGCTTTAAGTTTAACTGAGTGTTCTTGCTGGTCCATGTTTGCTGTTTTTGGCGAAGCTGTTTTTTTCTTTTGCTCGACCAGACTTGGCTTGGTGGCCTTTGTGCAGGAGGAGGAAATACAGCCATCTTCACCACAGTTGAGCAGTACCATGGCTTTGGTTTGACTACAGACTGGAGCAAAGGGCAACTAGGCTGGCGTGGTGCTAGTTTGGGCTGTGCTGGACTTTTCTGTGCAGACAAGAAGGCAGACATCTGGCACTGGGGCTGTTGCATTTGCTTTTTCAGTTTCAGTTTCAGTTCTTTAAACTCCTCATTGAAAACGGAACTGGATTCTGCAAGATGCTCAGGTATTGGACGTACAACTCCTCACCATCTTGTACCGTTCCAAAAGCTGAATCCAGTACACGTAACATGGCAGCAGGCAGAGTGTCAGGGCCCAAGCCTTTGACCGAGTCGGCAGCGGGCGTCAGCAGGCTCTCAATGATGTGTCTGGTGATGTGTAGAGCAGACAGATTTGGGTCAGCAAGCAGCAAATCAATTTGTGTTCGCCACGACTCATAATCCACTTCATTACTTTGCTTTGGAATTCTGCCAGAAAACGAGCTGAGACGGAGAGAAGCAAGAACACTCAGGTCAGTATTTCGGACGAAATGTTCAACAATGACTCTCTGTACTTCCGGAGGATTAAAATCTTGTTGAGAGAGGGAAACTCTTGGTGAGACACCAGTCCCCGTGGGTCCAGTTGGATGACTTTGTCGAGGTCGTGCCCCCAGTTGAGGGGGTAGTTGACAGGGCTGAGGTACAGCTACATCTGTGTTTTAGACAGGAGCTGTATTATCATTGTTATCATCATCATTTCCAATATCATTTCCATTATTTGCTCCACTTAATAACAAATGTTGGATCTGACCCATCAATGTTTTGAGTATGTCCTCAATTTACTTGAAATTTCTTATGTAATCGGGGTGGGTGGGCTGCGTCCCGCTGTGGCGGCGTACTCAGTAGCAAGAGCAGTGACACAGTACATGCGGTCAGCAGCTGAACTGAAAGTGTATTTATAAGGTAGAAACAGTTTTATCAGAAAATGAACTCTTCTTTTAACTCAGCAATCAGGATTTTATTAAAAGTGCTTGTTGGATCATCAACGGGCAAAATAATTTTGAGGGTACCGTAAACTCACAACCAATCAAGAACTTCTTCATCAGCACTATTGTTGGAAACACCAGTGATAAGGACTGCGTGTTAAATATTAATCCCAGATTTCACAACAAAATCCATAATTGACTTTTTTCAAAATTTTCAGACCAAAAAAAAAAAATTCACACAGCAAGGCTCCTGGCTGGCTAGCCAAATGTAACGCACTAGGGGCTAAGGAACTGACTTCAAATAGGGTAAACAGAAAAAGTACCGGCTGTTGAGCCAAGGTGTGTAAATAATTGCCACAGACAAAAGAATTTCATTTTAGTATATATATTGAAGATATTAGGAGTTAGTATATATTGTATATATATGTTATTTAGTTGCTATCAATAATTAGAGATAATCAATAAACAAACAAAAAATACAATTACAAAACACAAAGACAATATTTTCTTACTTCAGAACTCAGTAGTCAAAGTTCAGTTCATAGTTTGTTTCCTTTGGTGTGTCTCAGTTCAGTTTGTTTGATTTTGCAGAGTTGGAATGCGAAGAGTTTCGCAAAGTTCTTTTGCATTGGGGAAAGAAATACAAAACAAAAAAAATCCCCCAGATCCGAGTGTCGGAGGAAACAAAAAGATCAGATATTCCTACCCCTACTGGTTGGGTGATGGGTCGCCATCTAGTGGTTGAGAGTGGTAGGTGATCCAGAACTAACAAAAACCTGACCTATAAAATGAGGCCAACAGCAATTAGTCAAAAAGCTGATAAAATTAGCTTAAGTACCTTTTAAAGTAGAAAATAAATTAACCTTAGCACCCTTAAACAATTGGTTATTGTTAAATTAATAAACATTTATAAATACATGCTATAAATCACAGCAGAAAAATCCATATCAAGGTAATCAATTTGAAGCTTCATTATATACATTCACAGTTAAAAATAAATAAATAAAGTGCACTTTTAAATAAAAAATCATTAGCTGTAAAGCTAAGCCATATCATAAACATGCACGTCTTCAACATGTTCTTTAAATAATTAATTGTTGTTGCACAACTATATCTAATTCATTCAATAGGTCGAAGCCTATTCAAAACCACATAGCCACTTGGGCATTTATTTCAAAAAGTAACAGAAATTGTCAAAACTACAAAAAGCTTAGTATTATCTTGATATAATACTGTCTAATAAACAATTTGGCTTTGGTAATAAATTACAAAGTAAAATGATTATTTAAATAAAAGTGCAAATGGTCAAACTAGCCTTGCGTGTTCCAAGGCTAATGTTAGCTTATTTTAGCAGGAGTTTCAATGGAGTCTGGTACGACACAATTACGCAAAATGCATAAAAAATACAACATGGATCGACTCACTGATGAGTGGGGAGATGTTGGGGTTATAGAAGAACATATCCGTCCAGTTATCTTTGATGGATGGTTTGTTTAACCAATTATTTTTAATCAAAAAGTGTGGCCCCTGAGCCACAAGTTGCCCTTGTCGGTGTTAGAAGCACTGTGGATCTTTTTTATTTGACACTTTGGAACACTTTCAATTAAGAAAAGTATATATAGTATCTCTCTCGCTGATGAGGTTCCTGTGTTTTTGGATTGAGACCCAAACAATTTTTTTTTTTTACAGAATCACTGCAAACCTTTGAGGATATAATGAGATCTGCTGTCACCTAGTGCATTTAATGAGAAATTACAGTATTTATAACAACAAAAAAAGTCAAACATGATAATTCAATAACTTTTTGGGCTCATTTTGTCACGGTGAGCTGTTGCTGAGGACCCAAATGCAGGGAAAGATGGAGGCAGGATGCAGGAATACCGTTCTTGGAACCAGTCCATGTTTATTTCAAAAATACAAAATACAAAATCCAAACTTAAATCCAAAAAACAGGGGAGTAGGAACAGGGAGCAAGACCAGAAACACGGAAGGAGACAACTAACCTGACATCATACACACACAATGATCCCGCCCATACTGTGTCCAGACACTCAGCTAAATAGTGGAGGAGGCCTGATTGGGAATGGGCCACACCTGGGTGAAAACACGAGGGAGCTAATCATTCACCAGCCAAGCACACAGACATCACTGAGGGGTGGAGCCACAAACAGGAATCCCTGAAACACAGACGAGAGTTAACACAAACCAAATAAACAAAGACACAACATAACCCCCCCCTTAAGGAGCGGGTTCCAAACGCTCCAAAAACAAAACCTAACCACCCAAACACCAAACCAGGGTGGGTGGACGGGGGCCAGGAGGAGGGTCGAAACCAAGCTCAGGCAGCCTCCCATGAGGCGGAGCCGGCGAATCAGGGGGCCAGGAGTCCGGCGGCCTCCCCTGAGGCGGAGCCGGCGAAGCAGGGGGCCAGGAGTCCGGCGGCCACCCCTGAGGCGGAGTCGGCGAAGCAGGGGACCAGGAGTCCGGCGGCCTCCCTTGAGGCGGAGCCGGCGAAGCAGGCGGGAAGACCTCCGGCGAAGAGCGCTCAGACGGGGCAGGCGGGAAGACCTCCGGCGAAGAGCGCTCAGACGGGACAGGCGGGAAGACCTCCGGCGGGCCGGGCTCAGGCGGGAAGACCTCCGACGGGCCGGGCTCAGGCGGGAAGACCTCCGGCGGGCCGGGCGAAGACGGGACAGGCGGGAAGACCTCCGGCGGGCCGGGCGAAGACGGGACAGGCGGGAAGACCTCCGGCGGGCCGGGCGAAGACGGGACAGGCGGGAAGACCTCCGGCGGGCCGGGCGAAGACGGGACAGGAAAGCTGGGAGTTGGCGGCCTGGTGCGGGGAGCCGGCACTGGCGGCGACGTTGGCGGCCTGGTGCGGGGAGCCGGCACTGGCGGCGACGTTGGCGGCCTGGTGCGGGGAGCCGGCACTGGCGGCGACGTTGGCGGCCTGGTGCGGGGAGCCGGCACTGGCGGCGACGTTGGCGGCCTGGTGCGGGGAGCCGGCACTGGCGGCGACGGCGGCGGCCTGGTGCGGGGAGCCGGCACTGGCGGCGACGGCGGCGGCCTGGTGCGGGGAGCCGGGACTGGCGGCTGGGCAGGCGGCGGCCGGGTGCGGGGAGCCGGGACTGGCGGCTGGGCAGGCGGCGGCCGGGTGCGGGGAGCCGGGACTGGCGGCTGGGCAGGCGGCGGCCGGGTGCGGGGAGCCGGACTGGCGGCTGGGCAGGCGGCGGCCGGGTGCGGGGAGCCGGGACTGGCGGCTGGGCAGGCGGCGGCCGGGTGCGGGGAGCCGGGACTGGCGGCTGGGCAGGCGGCGGCCGGGTGCGGGGAGCCGGGACTGGCGGCTGGGCAGGCGGCGGCCGGGTGCGGGGAGCCGGGACTGGCGGCTGGGCAGGCGGCGGCCGGGTGCGGGGAGCCGGGACTGGCGGCTGGGCAGGCGGCGGCCGGGTGCGGGGAGCCGGGACTGGCGGCTGGGCAGGCGGCGGCCGGGTGCGGGGAGCCGGGACTGGCGGCTGGGCAGGCGGCGGCCGGGTGCGGGGAGCCGGGACTGGCGGCTGGGCAGGCGGCGGCCGGGTGCGGGGAGCCGGGACTGGCGGCTGGGCAGGCGGCGGCCGGGTGCGGGGAGCCGGGACTGGCGGCTGGGCAGGGGGCGGCCGGGTGCGGGGAGCCGGGACTGGCGGCTGGGCAGGCGGCGGCCGGGTGCGGGGAGCCGGGACTGAAACGCTAGCCTGACAGCTAGGGGACACAGGAACGCTAGCCTGACAGCTAGGAGACACAGGAACGCTAGCCTGACAGCTAGGAGACACAGGAACGCTAGCCTGGGAGCTAGGAGACACAGGAACGCTAGCCTGGGAGCTAGGAGACACAGGAACGCTAGCCTGGGAGCTAGGAGACACAGGAACGCTAGCCTGGGAGCTAGGAGACACAGGAACGCTAGCCTGGGAGCTAGGAGACACAGGAACGCTAGCCTGGGAGCTAGGAGACACAGGAACGCTAGCCTGGGAGCTAGGAGACAGGCGGGGCTGACCCTTCCTTCTAGACCGACCTTTACCTCGTTGTAGGCTCCGGGGTCCTCCCAAAGCCAGTCGAGTTCCCCAGTAGGGATCCCTAACAGGCTCGTCCTCCCATCCATACAACAGATCTTCCCTTGCCTCCAGCAGGTAGCTCTGCCAGTAGGCAGTCCTTTCGGCCATGTCCATCTCAGCCAAATCGATCTCTGCTGGGTCCACTTGTGGCGGGATCATTCTGTCATGATTGGGTGTTGGTGTGAACCCAAATGCAGGGAAAGATGGAGGCAGGATGCAGGAATACCGTTCTTGGAACCAGTCCATGTTTATTTCAAAAATACAAAATCCAAAATCCAAACTTAAATCCAAAAAACAGGGGAGTAGGAACAGGGAGCAAGACCAGAAACACGGAAGGAGACAACTAACCTGACATCATACACACACAATGATCCCGCCCATACTGTGTCCAGACACTCAGCTAAATAGTGGAGGAGGCCTGATTGGGAATGGGCCACACCTGGGTGAAAACACGAGGGAGCTAATCATTCACCAGCCAAGCACACAGACATCACTGAGGGGTGGAGCCACAAACAGGAATCCCTGAAACACAGACGAGAGTTAACACAAACCAAATAAACAAAGACACAACACATTTAAAGTAAAAAAGAAGCAAAACGGCGAGCACAAGTTCAAATTCTTAGTTTAAACTACATTAAACCGTGCAAAGTTATTAAAAAATAAAATTCCAAGACTAAAAGCAAATAATGATTTTTTTTTAACAATCAAAACAGAACAAGAAACAATTCTTTAATGCCATATTTTAAACCAACTAAGTTATTTTAAACAAGCTAACAAAAATTAAAATCCTGAAGGACTAATGTGTCTTGATTATTTGAAATTATATTTAAAAAAAATATTTACTCCTAATAGATTTGTTTCTGCTTTTGGTATTTATTTGTTTATTTATTTATTTTTTTTCTGTAAGAACCCCTTGAAACAACAAATAAATAAGACAGAACATAAAACATCCTATAGTAGAAGGAATATGAACATATGTATATATATATATTTATAACATAATCAAGGTTCTCACCAAGAATTGTTCACAGCATGGGGTCACATTTTGAAATGTACAACTCTTTGAGGGCCAAATTTAGTGAAGTAAAGCTTTGTTACTGCCTCACTTTAAAGCCCAAAGTTATTTGTTAGTATAAGGGTTAGGATCATATAAGTTTCTACTTCCTCCTCCTTTTTGAACATGTACAGGCTTCACGTGCAGGATTTTAATAATTTTTTCTCACTTTGCTTTGTTTGATAAGTTTTCTGAATTACTATTATTAGCATTTTCATTGTAGTAAATACACTGCTGTTGTGTTTATGTTCAAAATTAAATTAAATCAAATGAATTGGTGAGGGTTCATGGATGAATGTAGTTAGTTAAGCCTGGTATAGGTACTCCACTAATAAATATTCACAGACACTGTATAGACAAGAAATAACATTTTATTATACATGTATGTAGTTATGCTTAGCACACATAACTACACACATTAACGAGTGCATTCATTTATAAACCATTACATGTGTGCAGATGTCCACGTCACACCTACTTGGAGAGCACTGGGAACCATTAGATTGTAAATCATCAATAAATCAACATGAACCATGACAACAACCTGGTGTAAAATAATAATAGTAACAGTTATAATAATAATAATAATAATAATAATAATAATAATAATAATACATTAGCAATTTATTGACAGAAATTGGCTCAAGTTAAGCTAAAAAATACATGAAATTTGGGTTGGGATGTATGCATCACACTGTTGAGAAAAGGAAAAGTCTACATGTCATATTCCATAAATCATCTTCTCCATGTGTGAGCTGTGTCAGTCTGTATGAAGAACTGATGAAGAAACATCCCAGTGATGATGAGGAGCTTGGATTCTGATGGAAAGTGAGTTGAAAGATCAACAGTTTTTTGTAGAAAGTTGAAACCAAAGCAGTCTGTGTAAACACTGC
The DNA here is from genome assembly GCF_900634775.1 of Gouania willdenowi. Classification (NCBI taxonomy): domain Eukaryota; kingdom Metazoa; phylum Chordata; class Actinopteri; order Blenniiformes; family Gobiesocidae; genus Gouania; species Gouania willdenowi. The sequence continues at coordinate 31,412,197 of NC_041058.1, forward strand.
AGTGCTGGTGACGAACAGCTGGAACTGTCTGATTCTCCTCTGAAGCAAAACTCTGCAATCAAACAAGACAATTCACAGTCATTAGTATAAAAGTCATCTTTATTTTTACATTAAACGTGTTCAGATTTGTTCTGTGTAAATGAGAGGCTTTACTTACATTGATTGTTTTGGTTAATAGAAGTCTTTCTGTCCTCTGCTGATGTTTCCTCCTCAGGATGCTGTGGATGCTGGTGCTCCTGTCCTCCATCTTCATCCTCCTCCTCCATCAGTGGATGCTGGCACTCCTGTCTGACATTTTACAGGCATTAGTATTGCGTAACATCAACATATTTTTTTATTAAACGTGTAGTCATTTTGCTTACATTGTTTTGGTTAATAGAAGTCTTTCTGTCCTCTGTTGGTGTTTCCTCCTCAGGATGCTGTGGATACTGGTGCTCCTGTCCTCCATCTTCATCATCCTCATCCTCCATCAGTGGATGCCGTTGTTCCAGTCCAACATTTTACAGGCATTAGTATAAAATCACCTCTATTTTTACATTAAACATTAGTTCAGTGTATTTTTGTGCCAAGGAGAGACTTTACTTACATTAATTGTTTTGCTTTCTGCTGATGTTTCCTCCTCAGGCAGCTGTGGATGCTGGTGCTCCTGTTTAACATTTTACAAGCATTATTATAACATCAAGTTTATTTTTACAGTAAACGTGTCTTCAGTATTTTTACTTACATTGTTGTGGTTGATAAAGAAGTATTCTTTAGTCTCTGTCCTCTGTTGATGTCTCCTCCTGTCCTCACTTGCTGGGATTAAAAAGGTTATCTCTAATTCTTCATTCTAACCTAACTCAGCCTAATATATTATGCATGTTTTCATAACAGTGACAGGACAACCACTCCGACTGTGGTCAGTCATAAAGAAACAAAAAATAAAATCCATACCATTTAAAAAAGTACTGGTACCAGTCATTGCCTGGGACATCAGTCGTCCCGCAAGACGCAAAGGCCAACTTACCTGAAACAACTATTTACAAAAGAGCCCAGGTACAAGACGCACTGGACAAACACACATGGACACTCAAATGGACAGCCTTGGTTTGTGTCAAAGTAGCCAAAGGCTGAACTAATCCCACCAGATGCAAGGACTAGCTGTGGAAGCCGGGTACAAACGGGGAACTCTGCTCATAGATGGAGAGGAGCAGGAAAAGGAAAAGCACAGATGACTCTAAGATGAGTCAGAGCTGTCGTCCCGTCTCGGCCTCTTCGTCCCAGGCTCACAGTGACTGTCAGAGTCGGACGATGCAGGTTCCTCAGAACCGTCTACATACCTCTTCCTGGAGACACTGCGTCCAAGTGGTGACTCCTGGGAATACTCACCTTCATCTTCAGAGTCACTGGAGGCTGAGGAAGCAGACTCCTCAGGGGTCACCTCGTCGAGGTAAAACGTAGTTCACTCAGGAAGGTCCTCCTCAGGTTCTTCTGTGTCTTCTGGTTCTTCTGTGTCTTCTGGAGTTAGGTCGCAGGTCGGGATCAAACCCAGAAGTTCGGCCCAGTCTGGGACCAAACCCGGAGGTTCTTCCCAGCTCTGGACCCAACCTTGCGTTCCAGCCCTGTCAGGGAAAAAACCTAAAACAAAAAAGTAATTTAATGAATGAAGAAATAGGTTAGTATACAGTGATTTAAAAAAATATATATTTCATCACATTATAAATATCAAATCTTTAAAGCACTTTTTGAACTGAAACATATTTGGACATTCATTTAGTTGTACATTTCAACCGTTCTACAGTCTCCCAGTCCATCTACCTGCCTGGTCTTGTAGGTCCAGGATGGCGCTATGGTTGACAATAACAACTTTGTTATTGTCAACAATAACCCCCCCCTTATGGAGGCTGGTAACGGTCACAATTAAACAATATAATAAAACAGCTTTTACTGTATGAATAATCAATTTGTGCAGTGATCGCTGTATCTCACTCAACATGTACAGCACTGCTTTATTTTTAGTTATATATTTATTATTAATGTGAAATGGACAACACAGTCAACACTTGTCCACAAGAGGCTTATCAATACAAATAATAATTATTGGAAGTATTGTAAACTACTGGTAGTTTCCTCCAACCTCCACACAGTAAATTATACACAGAAGGACTATTGAACAGTTGAGTATGTGCAGTAAGTTATGAGTCAAAATAAGCCATTTAACCTTATAGCAGGAGAAATCCCTCTATATTAACAAACTAATCAATGTGTAAAATTAAGCATGTGCAAAGTAAACAGATTAAACATTACTAGCATTATTAAAATGAATCAGAGAAATATTCAAACACAAACAATGCAAACTACATTTCAGCCAGTCTAACTGAACATTACTGGCTGCTAAAAATAAACAAAAACACAAAAAAAAAACCAATACATTTTCTAATATTTATAAAGTATGAAATAAAATACACATTTCTAATCAAATCTACCTCAGATCAGGACTTAAATATTTTTTTACTTTTTCACTAAATACACCTCTGCAGCCCAAACGCTCACTTCAGAGTAAAATTATCTCCAAATCTATCAGCATTTCTTAATTTTCATTGAGTTAACACAATTTTCTGACGCCTATACATGTTTATTTTTAATTATTCGACCGTTTTTAAACCTAAACCTGTGTAAAGTTTAAACCAACCGTCTCAGGCCACAAACCTAATTTAAAGACACAAACCTGACGATTAAATGATACAATGTTTAGGCTCCATCATGTTTAATGCTAATGATTAAAGTAAGTTTATCAGATGAGAATAATTCAACATGACTTACACTCTGTACACTCTGCCATGCGTGGCCCCATGGTCTCCTCCTGGTCTTAACTTCTCTGGTTTGAAGTCTTTCTCTGTATGGTACTGGTCTGAAGTCCTGGTCTGGTTCTGGTTCTGGTTCTGTAGAAGTCTCTAAAGAGACTTTTCTGTGGGTCTGGTAAACGTTTTCTCTGCTCAAAGCTCTCAGCACGTCTCTCTCCGTCTCTCGCTGCTCGCAGAGTAACTGAAATCTCCTCCTTGTCACGTTCACGTACACACGTACAAAATGTATCAATGTACAGATATATATATTTATTTTTTATGTGTATGCATTGATATGGGCTCTCTAAACGTTTTATATGACTGATAAAATAATATATTTACGTAGCATGACCATATGTTTACTTTCACTTCAGGTTTTGCGCGTAAAGTTAATTAAGATGCGCAGGTTTCCTACGGACTATGAATGTCTCACTGTGATTACTTTAATTTACTGTAACTCCGCCAATAATTGCTTTATCGGGACAATTCGAACAATTTTTGAACGCTAAAAAGTTACTTGTTATTATCTTAATGCTGAACCCAAATGTTACACTGTTGAGGCCATTTTAAAGGGAAAATACTAACTGCGGTCAAGCCAGCCGTGGTTCGCGTTTACCTGGTCAAATCAGCCGCACGTTATTTTCTTGTGCGCGATTATATTAACACTTACGGTAATCGCAATGAGACCGGTTCAAAGAGCTGCTGGAAGAGAAAAACACCCATCCATCCATCCATTTTCATACCCGCTTATTCCCGTTTTAACAGGGTCGCGGGGGTCTGCCAGTGCCAATCTCCGGCTCTCATAGGGAGCTTGGCGGGGGTACACCCTGGACAGGGCGCCAGTCCATCACAGGGCAACACAGACACAGACAACCATTCACTTTCTCATTCACTCCTATGGGCAATTTAGAGACTCCAATCAACCTTACAGTCATGTTTTTGGATTGTGGGAGGAAGCCGGAGTACCCGGAGGAAACCCACGCAGCACGGGGAGGACATGCAAACTCCACACAGAAAGGACCCAAGTCCACCCCAGGGCTTGAACCCAGGACCTTCTGGCTGTGAGGCGGACGTGCTAACCACTAAGTCACCGTGCGCCTGGAGAAAAACACATTTAAGAATATTTTGCCCAACTTTGACATAAAAAAAAACAACTTTTTTTCCCATAAGTAGTCCATGATTCATATTTTGATTAACTTAGTACTTCCTAGACTACTTGCATGAATAATACTGAGTACTTTTACTGTGTACTTTTTGAGTAATCCTCTGTCAAAATCCTGTACAGATCACAAATTTTGGATATTTCACCGAACTTTAAAATAAAAAAAATATTTTTCATAAGCAGACCATTATTTTTATACTGCTGAAGCAGCAGTTCATCACCTTCATATTGTGCTAGATTTGTGGCAAGAAAACAATAAGCTGGTTTAGCTGCAAACAGGACGAGGGGTAGACAGTGTCGCTCACAAGACTTGTTGAGAACAAGCTGGTGCCAAAACTGTTGTTTCTGGCTTTTAATGTTCAACTTACCTAAGGTTGTTTTGATGTTGCAAAACACACACACACACACATACAAGCGTCTCTTAAAATGGAATGATCTATTTCACATACAAAATACTATTTACCTATTTTCACATTTTTAAAACAAACAAATAAAAAACATATACAAGTATACTTGAAAGTTGTGTTTTTAAATAAAACAATGTGAACACCTTTAACTATATACATCTGTCAAGTTATTTAAATCACACAATTTCTTTAAACACGAAACATTCCAAGTCTATGTCTGACTAAAATTGGTCTCATAACACAACAGACAAAAATAAAGTCAAAGCTGCTTGATGTCTTGAGTCCTGTGTGTATAAAAACAGACAAAGTAAAAAAATAACATAAAATTTAAAAACATACAAAATAAATGAAAAATAAAGTCCTATGTGCAGGCAGGGCAGTTCCAGTCACTTGCCCTGGCGTCTCAGGGTTGGTCCTTACTCATCCCCAGGCACTGCTCATGGAACCACCTATCACAGCTAACACACTGTAACTGCAAAATGAAACAAGTGATTAAATAATCTAATTGATCTTTTTATCTGAAATAATGGAGTAGATGTAAAATAGAGGATAATTTCCCGTTATGGGCGAGGCAGTCATTCTGAAAAGTAATTTTGTCTTTACATTTCTAAATGGCATATAATGTAAATTTTATTACATGTAGCAAATAGTCATTAGCTTACTGCCTCAAAGACTGGTGATGTATATCAAAATATACTAAAGCTCTGTCATTGGTGTAGATCTTTCCAAGGATGTTTTAATTTAGAACTATCAATATTTTATGAATCAATGTTACGCTTTACAATTTAAGTTCATTAATGCAACTAATTATGTAACGTCTAATTTTAAAAAGAAAGGCATTTTTGACCATACCATACCATTTACTTACATTATAATACTAATAAAACCTAATTATAACTACAATGAGAAACACTCACCCAATCAGTAATGGGAAGCACAGATCCTGGGGGCTTTGAAATGGAGCACATTGCACAGTTTTTCTCCATGTCAAACACTGGCAAGAAAATATTATTTTATTAACACATACTGTATATGTACACATTTTTCAGTTTTCTGGCAGCAGCAATGCAGTCAAATACCAGAAATACTACAGATTAAAGCTTGTGATCTGTGAATGGATCAGACATGGCATCAACAAAATTTGAATCAGTTTTTAAGGATTGATCCATCAAGTGTGACTTGGTGGTTATTGTGACAATGACATCGAATCTGCATAAATTATTTGTGATGAGTATTGTGTATTTTTGCTGGTACATTAGGAGCTGCTCATGTATAGTACAGCGGAGCCCATGCTAACGGTTGTCGATTTTTATCTCTGCAATACATGATATTTGTCTATATTTTATATTTATTTTTCAACAATGACAATAAACATCTATTCTATTCTATTATAGATGGCCTCAGTCTCTCCTCCTGCTTCCCACACCCACTGGTCCTGTGCTCAATTCAGAGTTCCCCTGTAGATACCTGCTCCAAGATCGACTCCTATGCCTGATCGATTTGTGCGTTTGCCTTAATTGAAGGCCCTTTGCTGAGATTTCCTTTTTTGCCATTTCGTCGTCTTTGGACAACCAATTCTACCTAAGCCCCAACATCTGTTTGCTTGCCTGTCACTCTGCCTATGCCCCCCCCCAAAAAAAACTACCTTAAAAAAGTTTCTGTTTGCCAAATTAATTCAGCATCCTTCTCCTCTTCCCTGCTATATATTGTGAGCATTCAGATCAGTCCAATACTGCAGCGGGAAATGAGTAATAAATCATTCTTTAACTGAAAATAAGTTTTATCTCCTTGACATTTATTGATCAGGTTTGTGTTGAAATATAAATTGATATGTGTTGGTTATGGGTTCATCTTAAATCTGTATGGGAGGTTTGAATGTGACAATTTTACATGTTTTAGGTAATTATAATATATTTCATTGTATAACTTTAATACACATTCATCATTTCCATAACAAGTAACTACACTGAAAAAACATTGGCTTAACCTACAATTTGTATAGTAATCATTTACATGTGTAGGAAGATGAGATGAGTTATTATCAATGGGTTATATAACTGAGAATATTAATTATGATTATTAATATTACTTCAAATTTGCGGGGTGCCACTCCTTTTAACAGGAGAAATATGTCTAAGTTTTTAGACTAAACTCATCAATGTGAAACCAGGGAAAAGTGAATTCTACCAGACATCTACACCATAATCACAGCTTTAATGAATCAGAGGAATCAAAGATTATGTTTAACCTTTTATTCAAAAGTCAACAATTAACACAGTCAAAATATCAATTGAAATGGGATAATTAAATCATGATAAAATGCATTTCTAGGCTAATAAAAGTGAGGATTATACGTAATAAAGTGAAATCACTAATCTAGAAGGATGCTAATCTACCAAATATTGAATAAAAATGCAGGATACATATTCAATAATAAAATCATAAAATCAAAGAATAAAATAAAGAGAGCTCATAACAAAGAGAGGAGGACGGACAAGGGGGAGACGAACAAACATGAATGAGATGTACTGTGTGTGTAGCATGTTGTTAATGCGTGTAAGTTTGTAGTTATGGAAATATGTATGTGATCTATTGTAGATGAAAGTTGCTGATGAGAGTTCATTCTTGTACCTTGAAGATGTCAGGGTTGGACCTGGAGGTGCTGTTTGAGCAATGCAGCAGGACGTGCCACCGTTGGTTCTGTTTCGGTTCAACAGAGTGTAGCCCCTTCAGCCGATCCGGGCGGTTAGGCCTTCGCAGCTGGCTTAGAGAATGGCTCTTGGCTAATCCCAACGGGTCGCGGGCCGGGCTTCCTTTCGGCTGTTACGCACGTCACTAGATGCTGTATTCGTCCGAACCAAGCAGCTGTGGTTTCCAAAATCTAACTGTTTCAACTAAAAATAAAATGAAATAAATGAAAAGACTGGAAACATGAGGGAACACGTGTGAGCATGAACGCCCGCGTCCAAAAACTGTAGTTTCTGGTCGCGCGTCCTTTTTTAAAGGGCGTTTGGCGATGCCTTTTGGAGGAGGCGTCTGGGTGGATCCTTCTGTGATCATGTCGGTGATTGGTCAATGTCTCTGCTTTCAGCTTGTGGGTGTGTCTTGGGTGTGTGTGAGTGTGAGACAGAGACAGACGACAAGGGATGATTCTAAACATAAAAGAATGCCTAATAATTAATTCCACATATTTCAAAACATCTTTTCAACATCATATCCTGAAATATCATGTATTACGAAAGAGTTTGATACCAAACACGACTAGGAAATAGCCTCGAATCACTTTAGGAACTAATTAATGCATTTTACCTGTAATTACTCATAACATAAATGTCAAAAATCATGTTATGCCTCCTCTTAACTATACGGTCGCAGTAAATACCTCAAACTAACTTTTGTGATGTTTTTCTGGTAATTTTAAGCACTTTTAAATGATAAACACTTTAAAATAGCAATCTGTTGGTTATTGTCTTGCATGAAATGAGTGTGATTGAACAGGCAATATTTGTAATTCCAATTTCTGGAGAAATCATTCCACAACAATGTTTTCATTTGTAATTTTTCAGTCAAACACATGTTCGTTGTTCTCATTTCTAACTTTTCAAACATAATACAATTTCTTTGTTCTCCTTTCTTCACTAGGAGACCTCTCAGTGAAGGTCTGGTAAGCGTCTTCCTGTGATATCTCACCACAGGGGGTCAAAGGGCATTGGGACCGTTCTTTGAACTTATAGCATCCCACAGTATCTGTTTTAAAAAGGGGGAGAAGAGGGATGTTCTTCTTTGATCATAAATGTCGCAGGGAGGTAATATAAGGGAAAACTGTCCTTGGATTCTCTGGTCCTTTTGTTTGGCCGGAAGGGGAGTCGTAAAAGACGGGTTCATACTGAGTACTTCACATAGCTGGTTCAGTCTTAGCGGCTCCGGTAAGAAGTTCAAAGACCACATAGTGGGGTTAGTCCTGCATCTCAGAGTTACGGGGGCAGTTGTGTGTAAACAGTTCGATGATAACACAAAGACAGGCTCCTTGGTTCATTCCTGCTGGCAAAGGGGGAAGATTTATGCTTGAGGTGCTTTTGTTCCCTACACATGTAAATATTGTAATTGGCTCAACAAAGAAAATGTTATTTGAGATAATTAACTTTTTCTTGTTGAACCAATTAATAAAACATTCATTAATACAATTGAAACATTTGTAGTTGGGTTAATGTTCAAAAGTTCATTGAGTCAATTTAAAATCATTAATTATGATTTCTGGGCCAATTTAAAATTCTACATTGGATTAATATACTTTTATGGTTTAATTAAATCTTTTTATACTAATCAATTATTTTATTTTGTCCTAATTTTCTAAATAATTTCAAAACACATTGGCATCATTTGACTTTTTATTCAAACAGTGGTCAGGATAACATTTTGTAGGGTTACAAATGCAAAAATAAATAAAAAATATTTATGGATTTGGAGTTTGAACAATGTTTAAAGGGACACACCACTAATTGCCTCTATCAGCATCCCAATCCTGAATCTAATCATGGAATTGATTATCTGGTCTTTCTTCGCTTTTGGTCAAATTTCTCTATTAGAAGGACGGGAAATGGGAGAGTTCACAAGTCCTGAGGATGTGGAAGACATCCATCACCAGATTGGAATGTATGATATCGGGTCTTATGCTGATTGGATCTGGCATTTTCCTGAATTATCGCAAAAAATTGGATTACGTTGGCAGCACTATTGGAAGCCGCAGTTAACGAAGAAAGGAGCCAAACTCTCTGAACTCTCTCAGATGGATTCCACCGTGGAACTTTAAGAGGAGGATAGTTTGTCTCACAGGATATGGCCACACTATTGGATTACTTATCGAACTGACCAGGAACAGTAGGGCTGGCAGCCATGTTATGGCTAGCCCGTCTCAAAACACCTTCTCTATTCTCATTCGGCCCCCCCCTGAATGAGCAGCCTGTGGTCTGTTTTCTTCTCTCCAAACTCTCCAAGGACGGAATGTTGATAAGACGCTCTGACCTTTCCCTCACTTTTCTATGTACACCTGGTCCCGGCTCTGCCAACGAACTCTCGAGGTCATCTCTATGTGAGATTCAGCAGCAGAGTCTGAGTAAACAGGCTTATCTCAACGAACACTTTCACTCCCCCTACATCACTACATATCCTATATTGTCACTGTCTCTTCTGGCTCCAACCCTCCTCCCTCCCAGCGGTTGGTCAGTAGGAGGCGCGCCATAAGGGCAGCGCCACACTGTGGCTGACCTGCGAACTACCCATCCTAAAGACCCATCCCCTGTGCTAACGTGCTGTTGTATTGAATTGAATGTTGTGTTTGTGGGTTTCTGTCGCAATGTTGCTGAAGAGTTTTTTTTCATGATCCCAAACTCTGCCCCTCTCTACAAGGGCCTAGTTTGGTTTTTGTCTTTTTTTATCTCTTCTTCCTCCCCATCGTTTGTGATCCCATTTCTCATCTGAATAAGGGGCGCCGCCCTGGTGGCGAACCACAGTTCTCCCGCTCCTGTGCTCCCATGTTTATGATTGTCTTTTCATGTTTTCTTGGACGGGATGAAACTGAAATGTGATTTCGTTGCTCTGTAACATGTGCAATGACAAATAAACTCATCTCATCTCATCTCATCTCATCTCTCATTTCTCACCTCCCCTCGAGTTAAACAATTGAGTTTTACCTTTCCCCTGTTCATCCAGCCGTTCTCTGAGTCTGGAGACCCCATTTGTGGCTTTAGTTTAGCATGAATCATTGAATCGGATTAGACCATTAGCAATTAGCATTAGGTGTTATCAGCCTAATCCGACACACAAGACACACAGCTTGTGAACTTTAGTGCTCATTTTCTTGTCATCCAGTCCCATAAGAACCTTCTGAACAAACTCAAATGTACGTCCACACGACTTTGGGTACTGCATGTTGAGGGCATAAATGAGCCCAAACAGCATGACAAATCCGTCGACCACCGAATGCAGATCAGCCATAACCTCTTCGCCTTCCAGAATGATTTTCACATCTGTGGGCGTTAGGATGACTGCCATGGTCTCTACTTCCACATTCGAATCTTGCAGGTCCTGCAAAACAGCAAATTAACACAAAATATAACTCACACTTAATACAATGATTTTATGGTCAATCATGAACTGCATCCAAACACACTGCTCCTTTTTATGCGACTTAGAGACTATGGATGAGTGACCTTCAACAACTGTGAGGGCACCAACCGCTTTAAATACTGTACATATCTGCTTCGATCAGTTCTGTTTTATTTAACTTACAGAAATATTACGAGTGCATAGGGTAATTAATCGTATCATTTGAGTTTTCAGAACATTTCAGTCATTTATACAGTACTTTTCATCTTCTTTAGGGTACTTTGAACCTTTAAAACAGCAACATTAGATTAACAACAGCCTTTCATGTTTTTTTAATGAAGTTTAATTTGAGTTTAAGAAAAAAATCCATTGTTTTTCATGCACAAGGCTGGGAAGAGCACACATTGTTACATTCTTGATTCAGTTTTGTTAGAGCCTTGCAGGGGAGAAGTCTAAACTCCATAATATGAACATAACCGGAACACAGCAAAACTGTTTTATTGAAAAAGAAAAAAAGTCCACACAATCTGTGATTTGTATCATGATAAAAACAGCTTTTTTTGTGTTTTCAAGTAAAGATAAGTTTATGCATCATATTTTGTGAATTTATGCTCAACGTTTAGAAAGTTGCGTATGAATTTTTATTTCACATGTACGTCTTTGACAGCCATTTTACCCCATAGTATCCATTCAAATTTCTATTGTGCATCCCTCATTTTAAAGTATCCATTTATCCCCAATGTGCTTTACACTTGAGAAAGTATGCAAGATTTTTTTTAGTAAAAAAAAATTAGAAGTCAATGCCAAGAGTAATTTAATTAAAATTGTATGATGTTTTTTTTAATCTATTCTGAAGACATTTTTGGAGCCTTGAGTTTATGATTTTCAAACACTACCTAACGTTTAATTACGGCTACAGAAAAGTTCAAAAACTCTTAATTACAAACTGCCAATTGAAGTGGAGCTTTCGATGTTAAACAAAGACAAGTTTTATTTACATTGTTTAGCCTGTTATACCTGATGTTCTTTGATGATTGCATCCACAGGGTCTCCCAGGAAAACCATCAGTAACTTCAGAAGACACTGCCTTCGTGTAGATGCGTTCAGTGAACCGTTTGATGAAGCCTATGAAAAAAATAAAACTATGACTACTGAAATGTTTACGTTATGTTCTGAATATTTGCTCATTTTTTACTACTTTAATTTAAGTTATGCCTCTTTGATATTGAAAAAGATTGTGTTCATGTGACAACATTCTAATCAGCCAATAGTTTAAACCAATGACTATAAAAAATAGTTTGACGATATATCAGCTCCGGCTGCTGCAGCAGGTGCCATTTGAGCGCCGTCTGTGTTTTGGCCGCAGCATAAGAGATAACCCTGCCCATTTCCATGTAGGCAAATGGCAAAATTTCCGACTTTGAAAAATTATTTTCTCAGCCTTATAAGGATTCTATGTACTCGTTTTGGGTTAATAGCATAAATTTTCATGTGCTGTAATGGTGTAGTATATTGTTTCATTGATTATCCATTTCAATAGATGTTTTTGAAAAAATTACTGTTACGACAATGAACCATGTGGCAGCAGGAGTAAGGGAAAATGAGGGCTTCGGTGGCAACATCGAAACCAATGAAACCATGTCGTCTATCTTTTTTTTCATTTTACAGGCCTTGGTTTAAACCTGAGGTGGAGGGCAGGTAAGAATTCTATTGTGGTAACTATGGTAACCATCAAAATGCAGATTTATTTTTCATGTGGCCCATCCACATGAAACAAAAACTGTCAGTCTTCTCTGTCAGCACATATAAGCTTAGATCTATATAAGCTTATATCCAATCAGCGTTTCATAAAGCAAGTTAATTTCAAATAATTAAAAAAAAAAACTTGTGAGCATGCTTCTTTACTCTGGTTACCTCATCATGATCATGTAGAATCCCTGCAGCATTGTCTCCAATAGCTCCTCCTTTTCTCCTTACAACTTCCATGAGTTTGGCAGCGTGTTCATCCAACTGTGCAACAAATGTAGTCTCCAATGGACGTGTAGTGATCCTTAAAAACTCTGCACTGCTCTAAAAAACACAAAAATCAAAGCTTAAAAACACCAAGACAGATTACTTTTGATTTGTATGTTACAGGCAATGTAGATGTACTTTGCAAGCATCGTTTACTTTGTAATGGGCTTCACACACGGGGAGCGACAAACGTCAGCGTCAGGCGAAACTTGTTGCCACCCAGGTGAAACCAAACACGGGATGCTAGAAATCGCCACGCGATTTTCGCCTTATCGCGCAAGTTCAATAGAAAATGATGGAGGAGCTACGTCACCCCCCATGTGTCGAGCCCATAATACATAGTCTAAGATTGACAACATACCTCCTCTTGTTGAAAAAGTGCTGGCCACCTTTCCTTGACTTCTTTTGTGCTTGGCTCACTGTTGACAATTTCTTGCCTGCGGTACCCAAAGGTTCTTGCCACCTTCATTTTAATCTGTTGTCTGTTGTGCCGCTTTTTCATTTCCTCCAAAATGGAAAGACGCTCTAGTTCCATGCTTTCAGGAGTCTCGCCAGTTGGCAATGATGGAAAATGGTTTACTTCTGCTCTCCTGGGCTTTTTTATGTTTTTAGATGGGTGGTCTTGAGACATTGAGGCCTTAGATTTCAGAGAGTTCACACTGACTTCGGGAGATGATCCATGTGCCTTGAGAGCTGACCTATAGTTGGCCATTTTAACCTTGAGCCTTTGTTTCCACCCAAAGAGTTCATCAGAAGACCCAGCTTGTTTGAGACATGGGTGCTTGAATATCAGAGCCCTGGCCACATCCGCAAAGTCTGAATCCTCAGGAAAAGCTTTGAATTTGTAGATTTAATCTGCAAGGATTTCCAGGATGTTTGAGAGCATTTTAGTGCTAGGTGTCAGTGTAGATTGGCTCTTTACAAACTCTGCATTCCCCTTAAGGAGCTGCATTTCTATGTCATAGGAGAAGCGAGGGATGCAGAAAAATTTGGGCCACTGTTGTGTTCTTAATTGTGATGGAGAGTGGTTAAGGATTATTGTATCGTCAGAATTACAAGAACCTGAGAAAGACTCCTCACTTTCTGAACGTGGTGAGAATAGGGCCACAGATGTACTAGCCGATGGTGATGGTGAAACAGGAACATCCACTGGATATAACACAACTGTAGAGTCTGGATCAAGCTCAATGACTTTTAGCACTGTAAGGTCTGTAATAACATCAGTAGATGTCACATTAACAAATGTGTTTCCAAAGTCCACGTCTTTGTACTGCAGCCGGATGTAGTCCCCAACTTGACACATATTTTTCACAACTTGAACAAGTTCTTCAACACTCTCAGGAACGCCATTGTCAAGTGTAACCCTCATGCTGTTTTCTTCGCTTAAGATGACAAGCAGTCGAACTGGTGCTGAGTGCGCCATGTTTTCTGTGGGGGGGAAAAAATCATTAGGGCTCTGTATAATAAAAACATAAACATGTCTTGTTATATAAACAATTCACCTTAAACATGCACATATCTTTTCAGAGTTATCATTCTCTTTCCCTGAACAAAGTACTCCTGCAGTGGATATGGATCAGAGAGTTCATCAACTTCCAGCAGCATTACTTGCTATTATTGTTGAATAAGTCACAGTTAAGGGCAATAAAGTGACTGGAAATCCAGAGCAAATGTTATGTAGTTTAACATATTGAAGATTTAATCGTTTTTTAAAGCTCGGCTTACCCTGAGCTAATTCTGGGGTGATTTTGAACGTGCCAAATTATCAACTCACTATCATTATCAACTTTTTTTTTTTTTTTTTTTAAAAAAAAAAAAAAAAAAAAGATTGAATCCCATACAAAGAGTGGGGGCCAGGGAGCCCCAGGCCACCCCCCCACGGCTGAGCAACCCCCCAGACGCCCCCAAGATCCCAGGCTGAGAGGCAGCCACCGCCCCCCACACACATCCGAGGAAGCCCCAAGCAGCCGAGCACCCAGCGTATCCCGCCACTGACCCCAACCCCAAGGCCCCCGCGCCAGCATCCCGTTTTCAGTGCTGCCCCTTATTGGAGGTTCTAACATGACACGACGCATGCGCAAGGAGCCCTCAATAAACAAATGTTCATTAGGTCAATTTAACTATTGTAAATAACACATGTTGATACACAATTACACCAATCAAATTTTTTTAATTATCTCACATGACTCTATCTGTATTGTTTAAATTGTACAGGACAATTTAATTTATTTACTGAAGCCAATTGCAAAAAACATATTGAATGAACAACAGCAATGTTTCTCTTTTTTCAGTGTACCTTCACTTAAAGAACAGTGAAAATATATAGAAGAAATGATAAAACAAACCTGAAGCACTGAGTATCGAAAGTGCAAATGTCCTCCTCTCACAACCCATCTCCTTTTTGGATGTCCCAAAAGACATAACTGGTAACGCAGGAAAGGCTTCCATCACTGCCCTCGCCATCTGTACCAAAACAAAAAAATTAAATATGTCATCTGTGATACACTGTTTTTGCATAGTAACCCAGTGAAATTATAACATTTACTTGGTATTATTATATTTAAATAAAAAATGCCTAAATATTAATATTTTGACCTATACATGTAATGAGGTATCTAACACAATTTGAATAACTTTGAGATATCGCCTCAGGAAGGACCCAAGATCATACCCACCAAATCTGTTAAAAATTGGTCTCGCCATTTAAGAGATATAAATATTCGTTATTTGTAGCTCCCCGGAGTTCGAAAAAGTAGGTTTTCCAGTTATTGCGATTTTGCTCCGAGAAAAGTTTGGCGGAAATGGGCGTGGCCTAGCCCAGGTGATTCAGCGCTATTCAAGGAATCTGTGGATATGAAGGTTTTAAATTTGCAACAAATGGTGTGGGAGTTATTGGCCAAAACGCGTCGACCTTTGTTAAAGCGCCACCTGCTGGCGAACATATGTGAATTTTTGCGTCCAAGGTACACGGGGTGGTCTGGACCCAACCACCAAAGGTTGGGAACCGCGTATGCTTACATACGCGGTTCCCTGGCCCCGCGGGCTTGGCCCCCTAATAAGAGGGGGAAAAATAAACCATATGAATTTAAATAAGGAGACATTTTAAGAAAGTAATCAATGTAGGAAATAAAGTTTGTATCCGTAAATAAATGAAGTAAATATTCAAGCACAAACAATGCAAACAGTATCCATGGTAACTACATTTCACCCACCTCATTGGCTGCTTCAAAAACAAACCAAAACAAAT
Source organism: Gouania willdenowi (assembly GCF_900634775.1). Taxonomy (NCBI): domain Eukaryota; kingdom Metazoa; phylum Chordata; class Actinopteri; order Blenniiformes; family Gobiesocidae; genus Gouania; species Gouania willdenowi. The sequence goes on from NC_041058.1 coordinate 31,427,953, forward strand.
AGTTCAGTATCAATTTTATCTAGAAAAATATGAAGTGAAACTCGACTTTAAATTATTTATGAACTAAAGTACAAATTTACATTACATCTACCTCAGTCAGTACAGGACTTAAATAAATCTACTTTTTGTTTTTAAATAAATAATTACACCTCAGCAAAACAGTCGGAACAGCCCAAACGCTCACTAAAAGTGTCACATCAGAGTAAAATTATTACAAAAGTCAAAGTAACACATGACAAATCAGCATTTCTTGATTTTCGTTATGTTAAAACCATTTTCTGTCGGCTTATAATATAAAATATAAACGTCTCAGGCCCTGAACCTGATTTAGACAGACCTATAGATTATAAATCATCATATATGTTTAACTTTTCAGTGCTAAAATGATGAAATAAGGCCTATCAGGTGAGAATAATTAAAACGTGTCCATGCGCAGGGCCGTGGTTCACTTTTCTGGTCTCGTCATCTTATAAGTCCTTTTTCTGAAGTTCTGGTCCTGGTCTGAAGTTCTTCTTCTGGTCGTGTAGAGGTCTTCTGATGACTTTTCTCAGTGTTTTGTAGAGTTTTTCTCTCCTTTCTCAGCTCAAAGATGCTCACAGATGCTCACAGCTCTCTTCTCAACGTCTCTCGCTGCTCGCTAAGAACGTTGAAGTTCAGCAGGTGAATTTAAATGCCGCATCCAACTCGTTTCCATGTCTACGACGTCACGCAACTTTACGTAAAAACTTTAAAAAAAAAAAACGTTTTTAAAAATACACAGTCTATTTTTGTTTTTTATTTGTGAGCAATACATAAATAATGGATATCTTAACGTTTTATATGAACTATAAGAATGAAATAATTCACGAAAGGTGAAACATGCGTAAAATTCATAGCAATCCCCCGGTTTCCCACGGACTATGAACGCACCACTGACGTTTGGCCAGTGTTTTTCTATGGAGGACCAAACCTGCCAAAATTAAAAATAAATAAATAAAAGAATAAAAGTAAAAATAAAAACAAAACAAAAAATGTAAATGTTTTATATGTATAAAATACATGATTAAATGAATACAAATTAAAAAATAAAAGTATATAAATTATATTTGTGTTTTTTTTTTTTATTTTCCACTTATATTTATCAATCTATTTGATTTAATTTTTTAACAATATTTTTTGCATGCATTTATTCAATGATGTATTTATATTCTAAATTATATTTTTACTTTTGTATTTTTCCCCACTTATATTTATTTATTTGTATTTAATTTAAAATTTTCCTTTGTCATTTTTTTTAAACGTGCATTTATTTATTCATTTAATTTTAGCTTCGGCAGGTTTGTTCCCACGCATTTTTCAACATTGGGGTCGTGACCTTAGGTGTGCTCGCTTGGAGTTTAAATGGAGTTGCCTGAAATGTCTAGTAATTGATAAATAAAAAAAATAAAAATAAAATAGAACAATAATAAATAATAATAATAATAAAAAAAAATTTTTACAAATTAAAATCTTATGCAACTTTATTCTATACTTTCACTATGTCAAATAGAAATCTGGTTATAATAATAATAATAATACAATTCAATATAAAAATGTCTGAGCTGGCACAACTTGTTACTAACTCTCACAAAAAGGGATTTGTACCATGAAAACAGCAATTTAATGTCTGCTTAGCTAAACAAAAGAAGCACTTACCATTACATTTGATTAGTTCTTTAGTGTTTGTTAAATGTACCTCATGATGCTCAAATGTTACAATTAACAGACATGTGTTTTTGTTAATAATAAAGGTGGTGTTGTAGATTTGTTTTTGTTATATAAAACACTTATATTAATAAATGAAGCTGAGTTATTAAATGTTAAATATTGAGCCTTTTGCACAGCTCTTTGTTCATTCTGTGAATAATGGCGACTTGGTGGGTTTGATGAGGTTTAGTCAGTTTAGTCCCTTTTTTGTGTGAATGTGAGTGTGAATGGGTGAATGAGCTGATATGTAAAGTGCTTTGAGAATTTCATTGTAGGGATAAAGCTCTATATAAATCAAGTACATTTACCATTTAAATAATAAACACAAACACAGTTGTTGTACATGTTGACACCAGTGTAGACAAAATAAGTTATAGTTAACATTGGAGCATGTTAATAATAATTGTTGCTATGTTGTGTATATAATCTTTGTAACTATAAATATAGAATTATCTGACACCACTTTCAGGTGGTGCTTTTTTGTTTTACATATATTACAAAGCTGTAACAATAACATTTATTTTATACAATTCAATAATCATGTTATTGTATGGTGTTGTGGCGAAATTATTAGTTATGCTTAATAATATATTTGCTCATATATTTTAATCCTTAAGCCTTGGGGTGTAACTTTCCATTGTGTCTTCAACTTTGCTTTTCACTCTGGGTCAGACCGCCTTGTCCAAAGCACATGATATGTTCCCCAAAACAACCTCAAGGCCAGATGCGTAGGCATTCTCTGTGCACACACTCACATGCTTACACACACTAACATAGCACACATACACATCAATTCACACACACGAACACATAAACGCACACACCTCCACTCCCATGACAACCAGCAGATAACGGAACTGGTTGTTTTGACCCAAAGGAGAAACTGTCTCTCTTTTCACCCGCTGTCCTTCCCTCCTCCTTCTCTCTCTATGCTTATCTCCCGGGGGGGAGGAGGGAGGGGGGACTGAGCAGGGATATACGTGATGTGTCAGAATTGTCTCTCTCTCGATCATCGGACGTCCGCCCGGACGGTCACTAATTTTTGTTCCACTTTGTTCCATCTTTGTCCTTTTTTTTACTTAGTTTATAATAAATTTTTTTATAAAATCATCAATGCTCCGACTGGACTCCATCATTCAACCAGAGCAATAAATCATGTCTCCAAATGAGGTCAACCGCAAATTCTGCCGTAACAATGGTCTGTGGTCTAGGTCAATGAATAAACTGAATTTTTCATAATTATTGAGTAAATTGATTGATAACCTTATGTATTTAAACTACTGTGGTTTCTCCCAGTCTATGTTAAACTAAAACATTCCCTTTAATACAGTGTGACTATAGAAGGTGATTTTATGTCTGTCTAAAATAATACAGTGAGCAGGTTACACGTATTCTATCATTTTCTGTCTTTATTTGCATATTTGGTGTTGAAGTAATCCAAAAGTAATCAGTTACATTACTTTAATATAGAGATACTTAGAGTAAGTTACTGATTCTATTTTTTAACAGGTAACTTGTAATTGTACCAAATTACTTTGTAAAAGTAACCCTCCCATCACTGTGTATAAGTCCCACCCCTAAAAAATTAATCTTATTAACTTGGGGCTTTGTAATTAATAATCTAAATTAATCACATTTTAAGTGCATAACTATATTTGCCCTAAAAAGCAACACTTTTCAATCTGAATGGATTTTAGTGAATGAATGACTCAAATAATAAACACAGACAAAAATACAGTAAACTCAAATAATTTTAATGTCACAATTGTAGAAAATATTAACAAATCTAAGTAAAAGTGCCATTTCAATTACATTATGTACTTTTCACAGCAGTGTTGGCTAGAAATGGTGAAAAAAAAAACAAAACAGAAAAAAAACTAATCAACATAAAGTGTTTTTTTTTTTTTTAATTCAAGTTAAATTTGAAACTCCAAGTACTAAATAACAGTACTAGATAAACATTGTAGTGCAAAAAATAACACCCATCAGCCTCACAACACCTTCAGGCCTATTTCTTATCCTTCAGCTCAGACAAAGTACACTGTAAAAAGTGTTGCTTTCATCAGAAATAAAAAAATTAACGTAAGCGGTTCCATCGGGCATTTTGTGTGCTGTCAACTTCAGCTTTTTATTAAGTAATAAAAAACATTAAATTAACTTTGACAGAAAGCAAAACTATGACTTTGAAGTGATTGATTTACTGAACATTTTTGTGTTGTTATAAAGCAAAACTATAACTTAGAGGTGATTGATTTACTGAACATTTTTGTGTTGTTACAAAGCAAAACTGACTTTCAAGTGATTGATTTACTGAACGTTTTTGTGTTGTTACAAAGCAAAACAACTTCAAAATTAATAATTCTCCACCCGTTTTTATATTCTGATTAGCACACCAACTTCATGATAATCAATTAAATTCATATCTTTGTGTTCTAAATATTTTTTCATGATTAATGCATCTTAATTTAAAATCACTATTAACCATTTAAATTAATTTACTATTAATGAACTATAACTTAAATGTAATACCAAAAACAAAGTTATTTTTCTGCAATGTTGAACATTTATTCAGCATCAAATGTTTTAACAAACATTTTTTTAAAACAATTAAAGCCAAACACATTAGAACATGTAAGCAGCAGCAAAGTGCCTACTTTCTTTGGCAACAATAAAGCCCTTTTCTTAACCAAAAACAATAATAATAACAACAACAACGACCCATTGCTATGGTTATGATGGTAGCGAGCTGGGAAGTTGATCAAAAGCCAAATTAGAAAACAGGTGACTGAAATACGACCTAGGTTGGGCAATTTTTTGATTTACACAGAAGACTACTACCATAAAACCTTCATAAAACCTTTTTTTCTACAAATTCAATCCAATCATCATAATACTAAACATTTACATTTTTTCTATTCATATGTACACTGGCTTTGTAGCAGTGAAAATGACAGCAAAGAACAGAACATAAATTATATTGTACATTAGACAAAAATAATGTACACCAGTTAGAAATGGAATTCTCAGCAAGTGACAGCAAGAAAAGACTTCTGAGTATTATTTAGATTTTGCACAGTGTATCATCCTTTTTACAAGTGGGTATATTGACATTGCTAGCAATGGAAAATTAAAAGATTATAAGCAAATGCAAAAATCAGAACTTCAAACGATAACAAAAGTACAGGAAAGAAATTGCAATGTGATTGACCACGTGCTTAATGCAATCATTGTAAACCTATGTCAATTTTTTGACTAAACCAGTGTATCTATTAGAGGGTTTGGGGCGCAGAGGATTTAGCCCCATAAAAAGTCTCTGGAAGACCTCAAAAGTGTGCTTGACTTTGGGTGGATATTTCAAATCAAGAGCATAGATGATACCAACCAGAAGACAGCAAGATTTTGCCAACGTGGCCAAACCTTTCAAGACTGGCTGGCCATCAATCACGATCCCGTAGGTCTCTTGAGACGTGAAGATCATCACTGGGTAGGAGCTGAAATCCTCAGTGAACCCGCTGGTCTGTTTAAGGAGACAAAGAATGTTTAAACTTGACAGTGTGTTTAGTGTTTCAAGACCACCTTTTGGACCTTCAGGCCAATGCTTTTCAATTTTTTCGTCTGTCTGTCGGCGACCAAGATAACTCAAAAACTAATCGATGGATTACGATGAAACTTTCAGGGACGGTCAGCAATGACCCAATGAAGAAATTATTACATTTTGGGGGTGATCCGGATCACAAAAAATTAAGCTGCCTTGGCGGAGGTCTGCGCTCTCTGAGTGCTCTTCTTGTTAAAAAACAAAAAATCCAATTGAATATCAATATTGATCAATATGAGTTAAATAATGGATTTTTTTTCTCAATATCACCCAACCCGACCACAAACCTAATTTTAGCAACATTAACGCACTTTAATTTTGAACATTCAAATAAAAAATACTTTAAATGATCTATACAAAATGGAAAACATTGTACCTGGTCATCACAAATAAGGTCAGCTTGGTTCTCCCCAATGTACGCCATGAGGCATCTCAGCAAAATGTCTCTCCTCTTTTCAACCGTTGAAGATGGATTCTATAAGACACATGAATTTCATTCAAATTTATTATAGACATGTTTTATCCCCCACCACCAATCAGGGGCCCACATTAATTCACATTGTAAGTCTAAAATGTTCATACATCATAAAAGTATATACCTGAACCAACTCCATAATTAAAGGCTTCATCTTTTCACCGAGTGCGCCACCTTTTGAGTTGAATAGTGATAACATCTTGGCTGTGTGTTTGTCCAACTCTCGGATAAATGTTGGCTCCAGAGATATTGCAGTAAGCCGCTGAAATTCTTGACAAATCTGCAGACAAGTGTGTCGTAGTGGTTAAAAAAACATTTTTGATACAAAACTATGTAAATATATACTTTGCGACAACATTTTAGAGCCACACCTGAGATTCATCAAAAAGGGCTGGCCACCGATCAAGAAGAGTAGCAACATTGGATCCTTCAGATAAAACTTCTTGCCTTCGTAGGCTGAAGGTTTGGGACATCAGGTCATTTATCACTTGGTCATTGTTTTTCTTCTTTGTCTCTGCAAGAAGCTGAACTCTTGTGATTTCAAGGGACTCTGGTGTCTCCCAAGCAGGTACAGGTGGAAAGTAATTCGATTCACACTTTTTTGCCTTTTTGACATTTTTTGCTGCTTTGTCTGATGACTTTTGCTTAAGAGTATTAATCATGACTTCAGGAACACCAAGGGCACGCAGTTTGGTCCTGTAATTTCCAACTTTATATTTTAAACTCTGCTGCCATCCATAAAGGCCATTAAAAGAACCTGGTTCTCTCAAGCATGGGTATTTATTTACGAGGGCTTCAGCAACAGCATACCGCTGTGTATCATTGGCGTAGGCTGTGTATGTATACATTGCATCCGCTAAGCACTCAAGAATGTTTGTCTTCAGGCGAGGAAAGCATTTATTGTGACACAGAAGGGTTCCATCTTTTTCATATTCAATCATCCCTTGCTTAAGCGCCATCTCTGTGGTGTAGGAAAAACATGGTAGCGGAAATTCTCTGGGCCACGGCTGGTGCATTGGCGTAGTTGGATGAGGTGGTGGTAAAATTACTGTATCATCTGACTCAGCAGAGGAAGAGCACTGGGATGATTTTTCGAACGCCATTTCTACTGAGCTATTGAGAGTTGAGTCACAGTTAATGTTGGAGAGAATCAATGTTGGTGGCTCGACATATATTATCTTTAGTGTGTCTTTGTCTTTGAGGTCATCAGTAGAAGTCAATGTAAAGAAATCATCAAAATCTGTGTCTTTGTATTGAAGGCTTATGTCTTCTGAAATTGCAAAGGTTTCCTGTACTCCTTTTATCAACTCTTGGAGAGTGGGCATTTCAGGAAAAGACACTTTTTTTACAATGTGGTCCAATAAGACACGAAACCTGACATGTGTATCCATAGTTGCTATGATCTGTTGAGACAAGAAATGAAAAGACATTAGTAAAATTTATAGAAAAAAAGACAATTAAACACCTGGGTTGAGAGAAGTCTCTGCATGCCTGCATGCGACACCATGGTCATGGTGCTATAAGCAGTGCACATATCAGTGATTAGTTATACGCAGGCTTAGACCACACTTTTCAAAGAATGTAAGGATTCACTCAATCCCTGATTCAAATTTTAAACTGACAATGTAGACCCCCCCACAACAAAATTATAAAACTCCTTGTGCCAGTTGTGTCAAGAACATTCTCCACAGGCTCTACAATGTTAAACTCATTTTTGAAGTACTCATGTCGTTTGAAAGTTGAAGACAATGGACCATTTTTTGTCAAAGCTGTGACCATATGACAAGCATTTGTGAGTTCCTCGTCTAATGAACCAACATTATCGAGGTCACAATTTTTCTTTAAGAAAGTCATGACTGTGTCTTTAGCAGCTGACATGGACTCCGAAGCAACAAACCACAACTCTTCTACCAACTCATTAATGCAAGTGTTTGAAATGTTGTTCACACTTTCCAGTTTTAGCAGAAATGAGGCTGTGATTTACAAATGTGCTCCTCATATCACTTTGCAAGAGGTGTGCATCCAAGTATTCAACTTCAGCCACTTGTTCTCTGACTCCTTCCACCTCATCAACTTCTGGAAATGACTCCAATTCTTCATGTTCATCTTCTTGAAGTATAGTAGCCTTAAACCGAGATAAAGCACGTGGTGTATGTTTCCTATAATTGTGTGTTTTGAATGTGCCGTAAATATTTGTTTGAAAGGAGCACCCTTCAAACACACAGTCAACAGTTTCGGTTTTTTTTAGGTGACAGCCCAAATGTTGGAAAAATTCTCCCTCATAAGGAAATTCTTTGAGGCCACACACTAGACATGTAAAATGTCGCTTCGTCTGAGGTATTTGTTGTTTTGTTTCCATGTGGTTCCGTGATAAATGTGCATGTAAACCATTCCGGGTTTTGAATGAGCAGGGACACTGTAAATATATACAAGGTAACTGATGAGTTCCATGTTGCAACCGGTAATGTTTTAAAATGTCCTCTCGGGTAGGCAAGATATGTTGACAGTATTTGCAAGGCCAGCTCATTATTGTTCTGTTAAAATTTTATGTAAAAAAAAAAAAGAAAGAACAAAAAATAAATTAAAAAGTAATCCATGTTAAAAAGCTCAGCAAAATGAATTTTACCTGCATCATACCTTGGTCCACCGTCAGATCTTTTAGGTATCAGTAAGTCACCAATCTGATAACAGAAGATATGAACTGTTAGACAGAAATATACACACAGTATATATACACAGACAATATATGCTCGTTTGTAACTTGTACAAATGAAACAGAAAAAATACACGACAACTCCTTCCTTCCCTCATATCTTGTATTTAACAAAAATAAATGTTTAAGAGACCAGTTAAAATATTTAATGGTATTAGGTGCTGTAAAAGCAAAAGCAAAATATTTAAAAATGTGTAAATGTGTATGAATTAATGGTGTGTAAATATTTCAGATGGAAATAGAAACAAAAAATTCTTGTGGTCATCAACATTTCTGAAATGACTTATTTTTATTAACCTAAAAATACACATTTTAGCTGTTACTAATGTGTACATTATACTGACATACAATGTGAGGTATATTCACCAATGTTCCCTCCCCAACTTAGGCAGAGTTTTCTGAGGTGTGTTATTGAGGTGGCCATGATTCATTTTCAGCTATTGATTTAATAAAAACCCTAAAAATATTTTAATAAATAAAAAACAGCAATTACATATTTCTTTGATTAGGTTGTGCAACATATGTGTTAGATATGTAAAGAAGGGATAGTTTTATATAGAATATACAAAGCACACATTGATATCTTTTGATTTTATAGCCAAAACAAGTTGGTCTGCTCTAACTTTATTTTGACTACAGCACAGCGCCCCCCCCCCCCTTCCCCGTACAATTTAACGGTGACACAGGGTGAACTGGAAATAATAAAGTGTGCGTTTGATGAGGGGAGAACAAGAGATAAGTTCGCGCACTTTGGCTCACCTTGTGTTGTTCACTGAACACTGTATGGGTCTCCGGTTCTGAGTTCTAGAGCTAACGCTGTTGTGGCGCGTTATATCCGAGTGCAATTTCGTTTCGCCTCCGCCTGATCTACACGTGTTCTACAAAGTTATCCAAAACATTCCTTTCTAGCGACCAACAACAACATGTTAACATCGGCTAATGCTAGCTGAGAGCACGTATTTTGAACACACAACCTGCCTAATTTTTTGGACGGATTCGACAAAAATAATAACCACCGTGTTTGCAGAAAAGGACACCTACCTTGTCTTGTTCACCTCGAAAATGATGCGAGCCACCGCGACGGCAAAGGCACACTGCTGCTCACGTTCCAAGCTTCCAGGATGAAGTGCTAGACTGGCTTGAACGGTCTGAAAGCCAGCCTACCAACCCGCCAAATTAAGTTTGTTTTCGATCAACACATTATTTTTGTTTTGTCATTACAGGACCACCACTCACATAAAATAAATACTTAAAATGTTTTCACTTAAAGCAATACAATCTGTATTGTATACGGTGCTATGATAATGATATATAGTACTTATTTGTCAACCAAAAATATAAAAAGATTAAAAATTAAGTATATAGTAATTACTTAAAATATTTTAAATCAAAGTTTGCTCTGCAGCACTTTTTACAGTGTAGCCAGTTCACATTATCAGAGCTCAAGGAAGATATTTTTTGTCACTATGTGACCTGAAAGTGAGAACAGCCTCACACATGGGACAGAAGTGGTAGAGCTAGTCAGAAAGTTGTGGGCCAGGACAGACTGCTGTGGGTGGGTCTCTGCTCGACTGGACCACCACTGTAGAGGGCAGTTTGTTTCACTGATGGTGGATTCAGCTTTGTACAAAGTCAGGGCCCTGTTACACAGGGCTTCCTCATCTGAATCAGAGTCTGAAGACAAGGAAGAGAGGATCTTTTTCCTCGCTGGCTCCTGTGTGGTGGTGGTATCTTTACGCCGTTCCTGCAGCAGAGCTTCAAGGCTGGTCCAAACCTCTTCTCTTTCTCCTCTTGAACGACACTTTAAATCCTTAAAGCATGGGTTGAACAAGTCTTGAATTTCACCATGGAGGCTGTGTCCTCATCAGAGGTCTCCATGTTGTGGTACAGGTGGCAGAGAGCAGGAAAAACTACTGAACATTAGACATATTTCTCACCTTCAAGGAGCTCAGTCACAAAACTGCAGATGACAGTTCAAGAAAGAAATGATTAATCTACAAAATAACAGTAAATTATACAGAAACAGTAACAATAAATCCCATTAAAAATAGTTTTTATTTACCTACATATCTCAAGGAGAGATGCCAGCTTTTGGAGTTTTACAGCTCTGATGGAGTTGACATGACCAGCTTGTGCTTCTGTCTAAAGCAGCAACAACAGCTTCTTGATTCTTTAGTAGACGAGTGATCATTTGAAGCGTTGAATTCCACCTTGTGGAAACATCCAGTATAAATGGCTCTCTTTCTTGCCCCAGTTTGTTCCTGTTGTAGTTCCTCTGTATTAGCAGGGCTGTGTTTAAAGTGACCCACTATCTTGCTTCATTTTGCTAATATCTCACTAAACCTACTATTGGCAAGGCTAACAGTGATAGTTCTCTATAAGATGTGGGCATCTAAACATGACTAGTGTCCATGAAAGGCACGAGCCAACCACTGGGAGTAATTTAGGGTTCAGTGTCTTGCTCAAGGACACTTTGAACCCCCATCCTCCCAAACCAAAGACAGACCCTTTACCACTTGAGTCATGGTCGCCCCATACACTCATACACACAGACAGGACCGTGTGTGCTAAAAGATAAATAAATAGGTTGAAGTCCCATTAAATGTTATATAACGTTTAGAGGTATGTTAAATAAACCAAGTATCACATGTAACGGCAGTTCCATTACATTAACTGTATGGAAAGTCCTTGGCACATGCTCTCTGCCTTCATGTGTGATCGGTGCTCTCAAAAGATAAAATGACATTCGATGTTTTGTGACAAGTCTTTACCCAGTCAGAGACAAGTTGCTGAGTCATCACTTGGGAAACTGCTGATGTGGTGTTCTTAACAGAAGGTGGTCTGAGGTCAAAGTCCCTCAGTGACTCTGTTTATTTGATGTTTTGCTCAACAATTCGACTTGTGCTACTTTCCTGTTGTCAGATATTCTTTAGACCACATGTGTTAAACTCGCCCGGGGGCAAAATCCAGAATGAGATCCTGTGGTGATGGTAGGATTATTAAGCCTATATTACATAAAGAAGCATACAGTGATGGTCACTTATTCAGAATGGGCTGTCCTTAATGTAGTCTTTATCTCAAATTTCGCAAATATGTGTTAAAGAGTATTTTACAATATAGTAAATAACATGGAATCATTGCGTAAATGAAGCGAAAAACTAAATATTCTGTCATCTCAAGTGTAAAAGGCACCATTTTAAAAGCTGCCTTTTTAGTGTTTTTATTATTTTTCCATAAAACAATGACTCATCCTCACTGTGAGGTGGGCTACACAAAAGCGAGCTTCAGTATGTTTTACTATTAGAAACTTTTTAATGTAAAATATTACTTTTACTTCAACAACCTCTTTGTTTTTCTGGATGAATGAGATAAGTAATAATGGAAAAGTATTAATGCGACTCTTACTGAAATTATTTAAAAGGAGGGTAACATGACGTGCCGTAAGCACAAGGGTTGGGTAGGCAGGGTGTTGCAAATTGAGAACACCAATGTCAACACCAATGACAGTTCCATATGTTTCTGCTGGCAAGTGTTAATTCAATTAAATTCAACTTTATTTGCATAGCGCACAACAAAGTCATCTCAATGCACTTATCAAAATATAAAATTCATAATAAAAAAAACCCCCAACAAGATCCACATGAACAAGCATTTAGCATCTAACAAAATCAATATCGTAAAACACCATTAAAGAAACATAAGCAATTATTCAATATAGCTTCCATACTCTCCCAACAAAATATATCTCATGACACGACAGCGCTTCCATTGTTTGTGTTGGAAACACAGAAACACGGAGAATATGACAACAACAACAATAACAACAACAACTCAGAATAGCCTCAGTGAGGCTCATCCACAAAGCCATTCCTACCATTCACTGTGGAAAATACGAACAATGTTCTGACTTTACCTTTGCTGAAGGTCTGGTAGCTCAGAGGGGAATTCCATAAAGGAGGGTTAACAAACTCTGAGTCTATCCAAACTCTGTATATGATTTTATTACAGCTGGTATGAAATGGGTCAATCAATCCTGAGTATGTAAACCTTGGGTTAGTTACGTGCATGCGCGAGATAAAAAGCCATCATCATGGATCGACAATTACACAAACTACCATGGCAACCACCCGGAAGAGAGTGATTTATTCACCCGGATGGGTGAAATAAGCCGATGTTTGAGGATTATGAACCTGTTCTAAAGGTGTTCACACTGAATGCACCTTCAGTGACTATAGTGGCTTAAATCACCCATGATTAGTCATGCTGTTTGATCGCTTCATCACTTTATCACTTCAGTGACGTGACGAGTGGGGAATAATATGAATAAAATGTGTCTGGGGAGACGTAGCAGCAGCATATGATGGCTGCATAGAGAGCCCTCCCGTTACACTGGATATAAAGACAGTGACTGCTGCTTGATATCTCATCATTTGTTATAATTTTGAATGTAATATTGTAGCTAGAGTCATCTCAACGTCCAAAAAATATGTGATAAAAAAAGGACTGAAACTGGACGTGAATCCAGAAGCCTATGTTTCTAAGAGCGGTGTCATAATTCACTACACCACCATATGTTGTACCTGTATTGTCCAGTATGAAACAACAACTGAGTCTTCAATGTACATTCATTTCATTTGTCATTGTCCACAGGTTTGTATCCAGGGAACTTTACTACAGACGTCAGTAGATGTTTTAATGCAGATCAACCTCTGTGTCTTTCACTTCATGCCCTGCATCCACAATGTTACAAAGAAAACTACAGTTTGTTTTAATAAAAATAAATAAATGTAAAGCAACACAACATTAGTAATGATGTGAGCACGTTTGTGGTGTGTGATGGTACTGATGTGTTTCAGAGAAAAGTGTCAAGGTTCATTAAAGTGTTCAGAAACGGTCTTCAGGTGGGCGGAGCCATGGAGAAACCCAGGGTTTTTTTTTTGATAAAACCTGCCAGTGACCAGGTTTAGTTCACAGACAATGTTGCTATGGTAACATACTCAAAGAAGAACATACCTTGCACTGAGGAACGGGATACTCAGAGTTTCCCTCATTTGAGCCTGAACATACTCAGAGTTTGAACATAACCCGTTTTATGGAATACGACTCAGGTGTTGGTCTCCCATCTTTTAAAAGCTGTCGTTTTTCCTCAAAAGAAAGTTTCTCTATTGTCTCTACCGCTGTCCCCCTGCCGCTAGTGTTACATTCTGCCCACTAGCTAGAGAACGAAGCAGCAGCGGCCAAGCTGTATCAATTCACTAATGCACTCTGAACATATGTATAGCATTTAGCATAGCACGGTTACGTCCAAAGGCAGCATAGAGAGCTGCCTGTTTACGTAAATGGTTGTCATCTTGGGGAAATGACTGCGCATGAGCAAACACATAAAAACACGCTATCGGGCCAGAGGCAGAGCAGCAATGTGCTTTTGGGAGAGGGCGTGGCCTCCTCCTGCATTACAGCAGAGTGAGACTGTGCCGTACCAGGAAATAGTGATGTTTAGTCATTTGGGCTATGAAAAGCAAAAAATGCTCACACTTTCAAACCTATAGGTACTGTAGGCTATCGGAAACGGAAAAATAAATAATTTATAATTATATTATCATTTTTAAAAAAAATCAAAATATCAATTCACTCTTGAGTTGGCACTGGAGGGTAGCACTTGAAGTCTTATACATAAGGCTGACATTACACTGTCAATGTCTGTCATTAGCATGAATAAGGTACTTTGGGACACTACGTTACAGTTTGTCAAACATGTCAACCTCCTTAAGTATGCGTTTAAGGTACTTTTTAATTTCATATTCAGCTTCTAAAACTGCTCTCATTCCTACAAGGAAAGGTTACGCAGAATAGTCGAGTTAGTATTTCCTTTGAGCCACAAAACCCTACAACTTATTGCCAGCATTAGCTTTTCAAGTGTATTGAAGCAAATTCAAACATCCACTGGCTTACAAAAAAAGATACATTTACAAATGAACTGCAGGGTTTTCATGAATCCTTCAAATCTGTTCAAAATAGTTTTAAACTAGGTTTTTAAACTTCAAAATCAGAGAAAGTCCAAGGGGCTGATTTACTAAGATCTCAAATAAAGGGTGCTAAACCACTGGTTAGACTCGGCTCAGTTGCTGCGCAGTAAAAGTACCGTCAGGTGATGTTTTTAAATTAGAGTAAGACAGAAAAATGGCTGCCGAAGAAGGTGAATGGAAGGCTGTCCTCTGGTACATGAATAAATTATGCAAAGAAATGCATTAATGACTCGTTGTGGAGCTGTGTCCTGTCAGTAGAGAGCAGCTCTCTGAACAGTGTGTTACAGCAGTGTTAGCACATGCTTTTTGGAACAAATAAACCAGTTCGTAGCGTGTAGCATCACATGAAGCTGCTTGTCATGTTTATAGTTGGATGCAGAACGAGTGACTAGTAAATAAAGCTGAGTTACTAAAATAACTCGCTTCAGATCATTCTACATGTGAGGTTTGAACAGTGTCGGACTGTAACGGGTTCAGGCTGGAAGAGAGATCCGTTTAATTCGAGTTCGGGCCTTAAAGCTGAAATATGTAGAATCGTGAAATGCTCCACACTCCCCCCTCCCCTCCCGAACGGCACTTGTTGGTCTTCTTGTGAACACTTGCATGAACATGCACAACTGTGGAGCTCTTAGCAACACACTCCACATCCAAAATGCAAATGAATCTGCTCTCTTCACCTTAGATAATGCTTTTTAGGTTTACAAGCGATTTATCCTGTCTGTTATCACTCTCTCTCTCTGACTCAGGATGCTGGGAAGACTGCGCAGGGACTGAAAGCGGATCGCGCGCAGTCCTCTGCACATACCAAGTCAGAGGAACCTCTGTGGAGTCAGTTCCTCCTGAACACGTTTGTGCCTTTATTCTGTTGCTTCTCCATCTCGGTCATCCTTTTTCCTCTTGCTTTGCTGTGATGGAGACTTCTGCTGGAACATCTGCCAGGGGACTTTTACTACTCTCAGATCGTCAACGCGCATAGACTTCTTTTGACGAGCAGCCAATATTAATGCCCGAAACAGCTTCATGGATCACTCTGTTGGTAGAAAGATCTCTGATTGGCTGACATCCAGCGTCACGCTCCTGGATTTCTAAAGCTCATTTACAGGACAGGTGCATGTTCTTGTCACTATTGTATAAAGTAAGGTTGAACTTGCCTTAAATATCTTGTTTTCATGAGATATAATTATCTTTGTGAACTGACGCCAATTAACAACAGACCAGTTTAGAGTTAGTGCAGTCGCTTAATGAAGACATGGTTACAACAAAATGGAAACTGCTTTATTCTTTCGTTTTAATCATAAAGTAATAAAATGTTTGTTTTTTCAGCTTTTTCAGACTCCAGTTCAAACACAACCACAAGACAAAACCGCTGACGTGTCTGTTTTATTCAGTTACATGTAACAAAATTACCATTTTAGGACAAATGTGCAGATGTGGTGCATTGACACATAGAAAAAACGTGTTTGTCCAATGGGTGTATTGAAGAATAAATCATGGAACAATCACATTTCATTATATAAGCCCAGCTATTTCAAGTATCATACAGTTATTAATGTTTATTATATACAGAAAATCTTAGGAGAGATGACTAATTACCTGCTGTTATGGCACAATAGGACTGACTTTGAATGAGTGACACAAATAATAGTAAATAGAAAGTTGCTACAAAATAAAGATGCACAATGATCTATGTTCTGGAAGACTTACAGCATAGTTAAAAAAAATCAATCAAAATAAAATCAAAAAATACAAAATAGGCACTTAAGAATGTTTAACACACACTCACACAGATATACAGCTACCATATTAATCTGAATATCCACATACAGTATACTTGAGCCAGTGTTGTCATACAATTCTCCTGAAATGCTATGATTACAATTTTATTAGGTGCACTTGGCTGCAGAGCCACTTATATTAAAAACAACCTTGATTCCAACAAGGTCAAACAGGAAGATCAGCTGACACTGTGAGAACGTCTTTAAACGTGTCCGCCTCACACGTCACATGGCTTTTCAGTCCAGAGTCTGTATATATATATATATATATATATATAGTTTGTTCCATGGCACATTTCTGTCAAAGGAACGAGGAAATGTCTAAATGATTTATTAATCCAGTGGTTCCCAAACTGGGGGGGGGGAATGGGGCGTGACGTCATGACGTGGGGGGGAAGGGGGCACTAGAATGGACTTGCTGAACCTTGGGTATGAAAGATAGAAAATGCTTTTGATTTGGCAATTTATTAATAAAAAGCTTTATTTTGTGGCCATACCAGCCTGTCATTGCCCGATCCCGTTAGATTTCAGAAGCTAAGCAGGTCTGGGCCTGGTTAGTAGGTGGATGGGAGACCACGGAGAATTCCAGGTGCCACAGTGGAGTGGTATCTGTCATTGTGTCCTTGGGCAAGGCACTTTACCCACATTGCCTAGTATGAGTGAGTGTTGGTGGTTGTCTGAGGGGCCGATGGCGCACTATGGCAGCCTTGCTTTCGTCAGTCTGCCCCAGGGCAGCTGTGGCTACAATAGTAGTTTACCA
Source organism: Gouania willdenowi (assembly GCF_900634775.1). Taxonomy (NCBI): domain Eukaryota; kingdom Metazoa; phylum Chordata; class Actinopteri; order Blenniiformes; family Gobiesocidae; genus Gouania; species Gouania willdenowi. The sequence goes on from NC_041058.1 coordinate 31,445,022, forward strand.
CCACTAAGTGTGGAGTGAAAGAATAATTCCTTAATTCTGTAAAGCGACTTTGATTGTCCAAAAAAGCGCTATATAAAATTGATGCATTATTATTACTGTTCTATAATATGTGACTTCAAATTTTATGTTGATTTTATGAGATTTGAAGAAGAATACTCAAATTTTTATGCTTAGAAACAGGTCAGGTTTTTTGTTTTTTTACCCATTTCTTATTTTAGTTTTTTGTCGCGATGGGGGCTCCCTGAGAGTTTCTTAATTCTTCAAAGGGGGGCACAGTAGAAAAGGTTTGGGAACCACTGGAATAATACCATATATTCTATCATGACATTTGCATGTTATTGAATAGTCACTGATTCCCTGCTACACTGTGAACTCAAATGTTCAAAGTAATTAAATAGATTAAGTAACAGTAGTTTATATTCAAAGTTATAGAAAAAGTTCTACTAAATTATGTCAAGTTTGGTTTAACATGTTCTCCCTTTCTGAGTTATTTTAAATAATTCTGAGTAAACTATATTTATAAGTAAGCATAACTTAAAAACACAACTTAAATACAACTAAAAAGAATTAAGTAATTACATGCTAAGAATGATTATGTCCTGTTATTTCAAATATGGATAATTTAAAAATAAACTTAATTCATATAGCACTTTAATTTAACTGTTATCAAAAAGTACAGGTAGCCAGTCATCCAACATTTTAAGTTCTAGAAAAATGTTGACTTTTTAAGTTTATCAACTTTTAAAAAATTGAGGCAATCGATTGCCTCAATTTTTTTTAGTTCTGGTAACTTATTCAGGTTTACAGTGTAGTAGTACCAGTGCAAATATCTCAGCATCACAGAACAGTCAGAATAGGCTGAGAAAATACGAAATCTTTACAGACCATAACAATTTCAGATAGCAGTAAAGATTGTTTAAATCTTATGTTTTTAATCCCAAGAAAACAATGTTCATTTGACTACATTGTGTAAAATGAAGTCACCCATTAAAATGAACATTTTAAAATTCAGCATGATACATTTTGGACAATTTTATGCTTCCATCTTTGTATTAACACTTTAATGAGGTGTCCCATTTTCATGCCCTGTGGTTCAACTCTATATCAAAAATGTGATGTCTGTATGTCCACACTTATAAAGACTTTCCGATACTTTTGGCAACAACGTGCATAAATAGTTGTGAGGAGTTTTATCAGTCGTACCGTAACGGCATTGTTGTTCTGTTAGGAATATCAGTTTTTTTGTGCAGGTATAAGATAGTAAAAAAAAAAAAAAAAATCAGGTACACGTATTGTTAGCTGCTTGTTAACACACCAATAATCCTATAGGCCAAGCTAAATGTATCCAAGCTTTTAAATGCCACACATCCATATATTGCAAAGTTTGATTTTATTATAAGAACAACCTATAATGTTTATATTGCTTAACCGTTTGAATACATAGAGCGCATCTAACAGGAAGACATGGATTGTCCAGAAAGTGGAACTGATCACACACTGATCAATTACAATCCACATGTAAACAAAAGTAGAAAAGGTGACAGTGAATGCACTTGTGCTATAGCCAAGATAGTGAAAGTATTCTGCTTGTAAAAAATGGTTAGAGATATTGCAATGTCTCTGATGGCATTTGAATTATGAGCAATAAAAATTAAATAAAAAATCATATGAATTTATCATTAAACATTGTTTAACTCACTCAGTGCCATTGACAGGTTAACTCGTCATTTTAAATCCAAACGCTCAGTGCCATTGACAGATAACTCGTAATTTGCATTTTTTCATGGTGATTACTAGAAAACACCCTGGCGGAGGTCCCTCATCAATATCTAAGCTGTGGGGTGATGTAGTGACCAACTGTGTCCTGAAGATGGCAGCAGTACACCTTTAGATGAGAGATTAGCCACCCAGCAAAGCAGGAAGAAGCAGGAACTAGTGAGATTATGGCGCTACAGAGTGATATTGTGACGTATCCAGCAGCTCACAGCACCACATACTAACACAGAACATGTGTGGACCTGGGTGGATTATTGATAATGTTGTGATCGTGAGATAAAACCATCAACTAATCGGGCCCCATCCCTGTGTGTCGGGAGGAGGGGTGTGTGGAGGTGGGTACAAAATACCACCAGCCTGTGAGCCAGATTGGATGAGAGATCATCCATGCTCCGCAGAGCTCGGAAGGAGAGGAGGAAAGGTGTTAACGAGACAGAAAATGGCGCACAGCAGGGGATACTTGACCAGAGCATGTGTGGAACTCATGGATAATGTGGCGATTGTGAGATAAAACCATAAAAAAATGGGGCAAGCAGTGACACTGTATGTCGGGGAGGAGGAGGAAGTTACGAGTGTGCAGACTGACGGGGGAGAAAGTTGGAGGAACGCCCAAATACAGTAAGAAATCAATTAAACTCTGACCCAGATAGCAAAATAATAATAATTTTGCCATCAAAAGCCCTGTCTCAGTGTTTTTGTTTCATGTTTTATATAAGGAAACAATGTTCAGATGTTAGAATTGTCACTAAAGCAAAAAAAAAAAGCTTTAAAGTCACTGACAGGGTTTTTTAGAAAAAGGCTGTTTTCTCAGCTTTTTGCTCTGAAACTGAAGATTTGTGTAAAACTTGCTCTATTCAATGGCTGATTACAAAAAAATGAAACGAGCCAGAAAGTAGAGGCTTCAATTGTCAGAAACTGGTGTCAGATTTCAGATAGTCATAGTAGAAAATATTCTGTGGGTCTTTAAAATCAGTCAAAATGCTCTAAAATGGCTGGTACTGAGGGGGGAAGAAAATCTGAGAATGGCTGGCACTGAATGAGTTAATGACCTTCTAAAACAAATCAGGGGTAATGGGCTCATGTTTAAAATGTAAACGTAGTTAGATCTTGGACAAGTAACTGATCAATTAGTCCTGGGCAATATATCGAGATTGAAGATAAATCAAGTTTTCCATTTTGGTGATACAGAAAATAACCAATCTATAACGTTATATTTTTTTATTTTATAGCTTATTTTGTATTAAAATACTCGTTTTAACAATCGCTGCTTTTGTTACATTGAACTGCATGAAAAGCATAGTTAGATGGATCACTGAGTGCGTCCTAACCCAGACCTTCCGCTAAACAAGCCACACTACAGAACTCACTCACACGTGCTGTCCCGTAGAGGAGATAAAGTGGAACATATTGTGCAGCTGTTTGTTAAAGGTCCCATATTATACCGTATTATAATGTCAAAGGTCCAACAACACTGTATTTGATATGTATAGCCCCCAAACCCATCTGTGGTCCTGAATTTCAGCTGTCTAAAAATTGCTGAAATGAGCTCCGCTGAGAACAGGCTGTTTCTGCGCCTGCACCTTTAAATGCTAATGAGTTCCGTTTGTCGACGCCTACTTCTGTAGCTGGGACAGAATATAGGCCCTTATGTTGATTTATACAACCAACAACAGAGCAATTTGCGTGTCGAGCTCTGAGCGACGACATTGTGAAACACTACTGCTATCTCACACCAAACTTCACCTCAGGGATTGAACGCCCCCCTCTCGGACGTCTCCTATCAGCGCTCAGAGGCCTATGAAAATGACTCCTTTGGTTACGTAACGACAGGAGATGCATCTGAACAGCCTGTAGGAGCGCCGTTTCACCAGTGGGTGGGCTGCAGAGACCACGCAGGAATCACTCCTTTTCCTCATTCTGGGGGTTGAGGACCAGTTTATACATGTAGAGACCAGAAAAAACCTGTTTTTCATAATATGGGACCTTTAAGAGATGTGCCTGTGTAGCATTTTGTATCAGCAAATTTAACCCAGAATTGTCTTTCGAGTAAGACTTTGAGTTAAAAACGTAGAGATTGATATCGTATATTGCCATTTAGAGGAACAAATATATCGATATGAGTTTTGGCCAGCCCTACGGTAAATACATACATTTTTCTTCCTGTTAATAATTATCCTCAAACATAATCTTTTCTGTAGCACCTAAATCTAAATAAAAGAGAATTTACTAATGAGTTCAGTTTTTACTTTCGTGGTAAAGTTTTAAACAGGAAAACTTGGAAAAAAAAATGTTGGTAGCTGAAGGAAAGTTGTGTGTGTATTTACAGTATATACTATATATATATATATATATATATATATATATATATATATATATATATATATATATACATATACACACTGGTTAGATTAATTCACTAATTATGATTATAAACATTGCAGTAAATTATGGTATACTACAACTTTATCACTACATAAAATATAATTAATAATATATGAGTAAATATATTTAGTTGGGCTTTGAATTATGAATTTAATTGACAAAACCTGAGATTTAACATGGTTAACATTCAAAATTACACTGTTTAAAATCCTGTTTGTAGAAATGTTCACATGCTAATTTACATTTCTTAGCTAACAGTGATTTAAAAATTAGCATAACTACCTCCACAAATCATCCCATTTAACTTTTAACAGTTAAGCAGTATCATAGCTATGTAAGATGTAAAATGCACAAGTCCTATGATCAGGTAAACTATGTTACACAACAAAAAACTATTCTTCCACAAAGAAATGGGACTGTATCTGCCGAGTGCATTGTAAAATATTTGAGTTGTTAAAATATGTCGTATTTCCTGTGTACTGGATGGTTTTAGGACGGCTCACGGGCCTCACAGCTTTGAAATAACCTGTGGTTCTGACGTCTTTATATTCCTGATAAAATGTGCTTCATCTACTAACTCTTGTTTTGTGAATTAGCAAACAGCCTTAGCTACAAAGAATCAAATATCAAAGCTAACAAACCTAAATAAAAGAGCACAAAGTAGCCCAGTGTCTCTAAAATGTAGGTACATGGACCACTAGGGGTACGTGACAGCATGACACTAGGTACATGAGAGAGAGAGATACAGAGAGAGCGTTTTCATCGTTTAAGCAAAAATGTCGACATTAACATGTGGGTAACATCTGTTTAGCTAACCCTTTTTTAGTCAAAAATAATTCAGCATCAGATACATAACCACCACCCTGTCCATAATAAGTTGGTATAAAACCAAAAACAAATAAAAAAGAAAATGTAGGTTTAATATTAATCCATGTACCCTTCGTTCTTTGGTTATTTCGTTTTAAAACCAAATGAAAAAATAGAAAAAACAGAATTTTTTTTTTTGTTTTATTAATTTAAAACCAGAAACAGGAAAATGGAAAAACCAAAAACAAACAAGCAGCGTTTTTCTGTTTTAAAATTAAATCTGATTCTGTTTGTGTGACATTTGGTTATTTACGGGGAAACGAGGATGAGAGCTTCATGCCACGTCTGTCTGTGTGTGTCCCACATAGGGGACGCACACAGACAGACTTATTCTGCTGCGTTTGAAATGAAATGATCTTTTATCATGTTGTCCACCTCACACTGATGGCAGAGATGTCAATTTTAGAGTTATTGATGCTGGAAGTCTGAATCTGCCAACTTTACCGAACAGTGTTACGGTCCAAATAGTATCCAGATAAACTGGTGACTGGGCGGACTTTTGCTCCTGGTCCGCACATAAAAAGAAGCAACATAAAAGTCACATTACTGGTGAAATGAAATGTTATTAATACATAAATAAATCAAACCAAAAAATGGATGTTACGTAAAACATGCACAGGTGTGGAACCAGAGGTGGTGTAAGGAATCTACTGGTGTTACTCGTTTCTTGTGATCAACTTCCGTGTGTGTTGACAGCTGCTGTTAGTGGCTAGTGGTATTTATAATGTGCAAAATAACTTTTTACTGCCCTCAAAAAAAAAACTAATTGTTTTTGCAAAAGTGTCAAATCGTAGAAGTTCTAACATCTATTGTTCCTCACACCAGCCTCACAGTTGATAGTCAGTCACCAGTTAATTTGGATACTATTTGTACCGTAACACTGCGAAACAAAACATTTAAACGAGCAGCTTTTTACGAGCTAAAACATCCACAAACTGAATGAAAACATGAGCAGGACCAGAAAACTGCTGAAATAAATCCTAAACAGTCCTATTGTGTGAAGAGACCTGGTCCAGGACCAGGGGAGGGAAACCAGGTGCAGCAGACTGCAGTTATCGCTCTAATTTCCCCGTCACACAAACAGAACAAGTTTAAAACAAAATTTAAAAAAAAGCTGCTTAAGTTTGGTTTTTCTGTTTTCCTGTTTCTGGTTTTAAATTAATAAAACAATCAGTTTTTTCTATTTGGTTTTGAAACTAGATAACCAAACAACAAAGGGTACACTGATTAATATTTCACTCATTGATATTTTGTTAAGTGTTAGCACTTATTTGTTCCTAATTAGTTCTGAATTTCAGCGGTTTGATGTTTTCTGCTGACAATAACTGCTCACTAAGCTTTCTAAATCATATCAACATAAACACTAATATTTAAGCAAATATTTTCCCAAACTTGATCAGTTTTAGGTCCTGTGTTAGTAAATGCACATCACTAGTTTTTCATAGAAAGTTCAAGATGTGACTTCACCAAAAGTTCTATTTGTTTATTATTAGTATCTTTACTTGATGGCTTTGTACAATTCTTGGATGGAGTAGCTAGCTAATGTTTACAGACTAAAACAGAGTGTCTGCACCAATAATGGAATTAAATCTACAAAACCTAGCATGTGTTTCAGATGAGTCGACCTGAGGTCATTTCACATTTTATGGTATAATATGTTAAACTTCCTAATTTATCTCCTCCTCTTTTCCTGATGGTCTCTTTACGAGGGTTGGGCATCGTGCATCGATTGGTCCCGGGACTAACTTTCCAATTCTCCCGGAAGTTTTATATTTTGATTCCTACTTTTGATTCCCAGTCCACCGACCGGAAGAAGAAGCCGTCGGACACCAACGAAGAAAAATGTTTGCATTACCGCGCAACCATAAAGAATGTGTGGTGGAACTGTTTCTGATTTCCTTCTGTAGCTGCTAATCTGGACTGGGTTGGACAAGTTGTTCCTTATTGCATGTTTGGTACTGTGCACCAGCTTAGCACAGTAACATGTGACATGTAAGTACCTGCAGCATCACACACAGGATGTGGAAATGTTTTTTAAAAAATAAAGCTATTTATAATCAAGTTCATAGATTTGATAGATTTATATACTAGTTAAAAACAGAAATCCCTAGTAAAGTTCATAAAAAGTAAAAGGTTTATAGGATTAAAACTAATGGAGCGGTTCAGACTTTTCCGTCCAGAAAGACCTCTGGTTAGCTAGCTTATTTAAAACATGTACACTTTTGACAATGCCTCTTAAAAGAATCAGAATTGGGAATTGTTAGGAATTGGAATTGAAATGAGGAATCAAAATCGGAACCAGAATCGTTCAAATTCAAACGATGCCCAACCCTACTCCTCACAGCACCAGTAAACGTACTTCAGCTGCATGAAGGAATACATTTTCTATAAATATCACAGAAGTAGCATCATGCCAATAAGAAGGCGCCTTTGGCTGTAAAGAGGTCATCAAGCACTGAAGCGCGTTTCCGACCAAAGTAAGTCAACCTCCCGCCCCCCCAATCAAAGCTTTTCTGTAATCAAAGGCCTCCGAAAACTGAATTTAGGACTTCACAGGTTTGCAGGGGTTATGTTGTTCTCGACTTGTTGTCTCAAGGGAAAACTCTTCCCCAACTAATTTGTAATTTGGTTTATGGACAATGCAGACATATAACAGTAGATAGTAAGCCCTTAACCTGAACTAAAGAATCTTTACCCTGGATTGAACTATGTGATTACATTAAATCTGAACAGGCTCTTTGTTGAAAGTTGAAAACCCCTTTCCCTACAGAGGAACCAGTTCATTTTTCTCTCCTATGGCTCCGGTCATCATCAGTGGTCCCTCCAGCCCTGACATGTTGGACCTGAGTCCTCTGCAGTCCATGAGCCCCAGTCCATCCCCATCCTGGTACATCACACCATCAAGGGATGAAACACTGATCCTGCTACCTGATAACATGGAGGTGGTGTTCTCCTCCTCCCTTCTCTGTGGTTCTGGTGTCGGAGCCGGCGCTCTGATACCGCTGCTCCCAGCGCCGGGATTCCCCCCTACACTTTGGTTGCTGCCGTGCCGTTTGGATGGCGGGCCCCAGAGGAAGGCGTGACGAGGCTTGTAGTGCTGACGGGCGAACCGAAGCAGACGCCGGCGCGTGGCGGGCTGGCGTATGGTGTAGACATAATACTCCAGGATGCTGTGCTGCATGTTAGGAAGCGTGCCGTGGCACAGCGACTCCTCCAGGAAGAGGTGAACCAACGGGGCTTTGAACGCCTCGTAGCCCAGCTCGCCCAGAGACTTCAGGATACGAGTGATACGCAGGTAGTTGTGATGGGATCTTAAAAAAAAAACAAAAAAAAAAAAGAACATGTTTAATTTGATATTCTTAAAAGCAGAACAAATGGTTGTATATTGTACAGTGAGAAAAGAAAAGAGGAATATAAGATTCTCTAGATCAGGAGTTTGCACCAGATTAGGTTCGATTCACGATACAATATATTCTACAACAGATTTGGGTTCTGTTAAGTTCTTATATTCTTAAAAAAAATAACTACATCTATAAAAGTGCCAAGTATGTTTTATGAAACAAAAGTGTCATCAACTTCCAGCTAAAATGCATTGAGGCAAGGCAAATTTATTTGTACATGATAAAACATTCAATTGTTTAAAATCAATAAGAACAATTAAAATCATCAGTAAAATCAATTAAAATCATCAGTAAAATCATCAACAAACACATGACATCAACAACATGACCAAAAATCTCTCTCTCAATCATATGCAGTAGAGAAAAAAGTGTCTTTAACTTTGATTTAAAAATGTTCACATGTGATGCTGACTTCAGCTCTGCTGGCAGTTTTTTCCACTTCTTTGCAGCATAACAACTAAAAGCAGCATCACCATGTTTACTGTGAGCTCTGGGCTCCACTATCTGACCTGTGTCCATAGATCTGAGAGACCTGCTGGGTTCATACCTGACTAACATGTCACTGATGTATTCTGGACCAAACCCATTCACAGATTTATAACCAGCAGCAGAACTTTAAAGTCTATTCTAAGGCTGACTGGGAGCCAGTGTAAAGACTTTAAGGAGTGAGGTAGTTTAACTAGATCTGATGTGGTTCACTGACACCTAGTGACTGCGCTTTACGTGCTATGCGTTAGTGATATTACATTTGTTGTTAAAAAACATGATTGGAAAAATTGATTTAAACATTTTTTGGATCGATACGATAATCGCGCAGTGAAATATTGCGATATATCGCCAAATCAATTTTTTTCTTATACCCTTAGTTTACACATTTCGGTTTCATTGTCTTTCCAAATCAGATGTAGTTACAAGCTGTTAAACTTCCCAAAATTATACCAAACTTGCTTAAAACAGTTTATGACGTTATCTATTCAGTATAATGACATTTAGTAGTGCTGAGACTTTATCGCGTTAATTGCGATTCATTAATTACAGAAAAATAACGTACTAAAAAAAGTTCTTTTTTTGCATTACAAACAGAACGGAAGTGTTCTCATTGCACAAGTTCTTGGTATACCCATAATACCGACACACAATGGGAGAACCAGAGGAGAAGTCGTTGCTGTGTTTTGTGGGCGTTAATTTGTTTAATTAAAAACACCTACTGGAAAACAAAATACGAAGCCCCTAAAGGGACACAGGTAAAACATTTATTGCGTGCTCATGTAAAAGTTACACGTGAGCACATAAAGGTCATTGTTAACCCTAACCCTAAGGCTGAAATAAAGCTTTACTAGATCCTCTAACATGATTAACTCCTTACGAGCAGAGAATGCAGCCTGATGACTGACGTTCATAAGCGCACACGTAAAATGTTTTATGTGCGCGCTTAAAACTATTATGTGCTCCCTTACAACCTTTACGCGTTCACGTAAAGCGTGGAACCTTTACGTGAGCAAGCAATAAAAAAAAAATATCTGTGTTCCTTTAAGGGCTCAGTAACAAAAGCCTAGTTGTGTGCAAATTACGCAAGAAAGAGTTTGTCAATCACCAGAGCTTTTGTAGCCTCCGTTAGCACCTTAATGCTAAACACGTTGCAGCTAGCACGGATACTCGGACAGTGCTAGCTCTAACATGGTCAGACAATCCACACTCAAAATGACAGGGTTCAGAGCCAAAATGAATAAGTCCATGAGTGACAAATGAAAAGTCAGTGGATAAATGATTGTAGTGGACAGTCGACCACTATTGGTGGTAGAGGATGTGGGCGGGGCTAGAAGCGCTGCTACAAATTGCATCGTCTGATCCAACTTAACTGCTATGTAGAAAGACTATTTCAAACTAAATTAATCAGCTTCTTCAGTTGCTCTGTTTATTTCCTGCCAACTGTTTAGCACCGTTTTCACATCTCTGGAATGTTCGGTACTAAGTGCAATAATTTTATTTTAATACACAAACAAATTTGTTTTATGAAGTTTACAAAAAAAGCCCAAAAAGCATGAATATAGCTCAGTTAAATTTAAGTTTGTGCTTTGTGAACAATGCAATCATAATTTTCTTTATTCATTTTGTACATTATGCTATCGCATTGGAAAAACATTGCATCTCGTGTCAAATATTGTTAGGCCATTCATTTACATTAATCAAGATTAATTAATTACAAAGTTTCTGATTAAAGGTCCAGTATTATGCTATTTTTCACCCATCTCCATTTGTTCCAAGAACCCCAACAACATATTATTTGAGGCCTAATTTCCCAAACTGTTTTCTGGAGATTTAGCTCTCTGAAAAGTCACTTTCGGAGCGCTCCTGAAAACAGGCTGTTTTTTGGGCCTTCATGCATATGCATGAGTGGGCGTAAACACAGACTGCTCCAGCATGTGTTTATCACAGCAGCAGCAAATTGTTAACAGTCTTTCTTCTCTTCCTCACCTCAAAGAACTAGTCCATTTAAAGCTGGGGTACTTAATGTATTTTCTTTAATTACAAAAAGATTATTAGCATCATATAGTATATCATAAAAGTAATTATTTCTGAAACAATCGTACGTCTACATGCTGTCTGTGCCTTATAAATAATGATTTTAGTTAATAAAACCCCGGAAGACAAAATCTTGGTGGTCACCCCCTCCAGCACCAATCACAGGATTTAGAGAAAGGAGGGGTGAGCAGAGCCCATGAAGGAGCCTCCTCATTGGCGTTAGACATATTGTTTTGCTGATTGAAGCTGCTGCAGACCCTCAAAATAATGTTTAAAATATGTGTAAATGTATGCTTGTGTGCTTACTCATTGAGATGCTGAAAGCGCTCCAGCCAGTTTGGAGCCCGAGCAACGCCACCGCTCTTATCCAGCAGTTTGACACCGTAGAAGTCCAACATGAGGGAATAGGCTGCGAGAAATCTCCGCTTCGCTTCCCGAGTGTTTTGGAATTCCTGATGAGAAGTGCAGAACATTGATTGGACAGGTAGACCAACTCACTGGTTTCAGCAGAACCGTTTTATTAAAGGGCAACAACACATGCTTTATCTATTCATCTGTAATAAATAAATAACTTAGTCATATTAATCCCAATAGATGAATATGATCTAACTAACAAGAATATTGTCACTCTCATAACAAGTCATTTCTTGGCCATTTTGAGATTTTAAACTCACCTTATTTATTTTTACAATAGCTTTTATATTTTTTTTTTTTTATTTACTTTTGTTATGAAGGTGACCGTCTCCTCGATTTTAACTTTTTTTTTTAATGGTGAGACAACTGACAGGTAGTAGCGTTTCATTAGATTGTAAATGACAATTTTCATAGAATTTCCATGGCAAATATATTAACAAAGTCACTTATCTGAACTCAGTTACAATTCAATTACAACAGCAACAGATTTTTTTCCAATTACAATTGTAATTACACCATAATTGTAATCAATTACCAGTTACGCAATTACAAATATCATTGACCCCAACTCTGCGAAGAGCCTACGGACACAAAAAGGTTCATACACAATATTAAAACAAGCGCTGTCCCTTTAACGCATTAATGGCGATTAATTAATTACAGGAAAAAATAATGCACTTCATTTTTGGACCACAAACAGCGTGGAACCTTTTTCATTGCACGAGTTCCCGGTATACCCATAACACTGATGCACCGACTACAACGGTAAAACTTTCAATTTCATACCAATCTTCTTAAAAAGCCTTTCTTCATCAACAATACAGATCATTACTAGGCAAATTTAGAATCCTAAAATGTATCAGAAATTAAAAGAATTCAATTAAGACTGCATTAGATATGCGACTGGGATCAATTATCAATTCAATCAATTTATGCAGGTAAATAATTTCATTTAGTTTTTCAGTTTTGATTTATTTATGAAATAAACTTGCATTATGAAACATGATGATACTTGTTCCCTGTTAGTTCATTTCATACTTGCACTTTTTAATTCAGATAATGAGTTTAATTTAGTTTTTGATTTATTATGAAACATTATTTTACTTGTTCCCTGTTGGTTCAACACATTTTAACATGTTATTTGTCTCACACACACACACTCTTTCTAAAGCTGTCGCTGCATTAAAGGATAATGCCTGAGCTTTTCCTACTTTTCTTTCAACAGTGAGGTTTCATTAATGATTATTTTCACAAAGAGTGTGTTTGTGTGTGGCCCCTAAAGGGAACCTTCTTCCTGCAGTGAGGCCGACAGGCTTATGTCAGGACCTGCACCCTATGTGTCACACGGCCAGCAGCCCTTTCACAACAATCACTAAGTCTGTGCCCCCTGAGGCCACACCCACAAGTCCAAAAGTAACTTCTAAGACTCCTTTAAAACCGCGACGGTTTCTTTGCCAATAAGTATTTACTTGTCCATTCATTATTAAACACTCAGCACTCACTGTCGACTCTTCTTTTCTTTGGGCCACTCATTGTTGTAGATGTGTATCGCTGTGTCAGCGCCGCAGTTTTGCTCCATCAACCTACACCTGGGTCACAAGGCGCGCTACGCTGCCTTGTGACCCAGGTGTATTCACGCGACACTACGTGATCCCGCAATAAAACATCAACAAACAGCTTACTTTGATTATCCGACGTGGAAGAACTGTTTATCTGGCCAGATATCCAAGTTTCCGCTTCTACCATGAGTACGTTCTTCTTCTTCTTATTTGTGGGTGTGTTATGGCGCCGACCAATCTAACTCTGCTTTCTTCCTCATCTTACATTTTCTGTCCATACCATGTAGGATGCCAGGCATCACAGGACTAAGTCAAAGGAATGCAGTCATAATTATGATATTGTAACGGACTGAGTCCCAATGTAGTTTATTCAAAGAGTGTTGTGGTTTCCCATGGCCGTGAAGGCATCATTATTGCGTGCAGCTTTCTCTGCCAATGTTCGCCTTTGTTTACATGTGTTCTGCGTGTTGATTGGCTGGGAGGCTGGAAAAGGGCCGGCGTAAGCAGAGAATGAGAGAACATTTGGTTCCCACGGGTGTTGAGGAGATAGATGACGGCGGTTCATTTTGTGTTTTAATTGTCTATTTAGGCTTCGGCGGGCTGGATTAAAAATATCAATGGGCCAGATGTGGCCCGCGGGCTGTAGTTTTCCCACCTATGGTCTAAACTAAAGACTAGTCTCAAATACAGAGGAATGTTAATGTCTACGCCTGCATCTATTCAAGTCTCTTAAAAAACATTACATGACTTTTTGTTATACTGTATATTAATCTTTTGATCTGACACAATAATGTAATTTAAATGGAAATACCTCAAGTTGAAGGCGATTTTATCAGTATTTTTTTTAGCTGAGATTAAAAGAGAAATTAATTAGATTAATTTATTACAGACTATAATTAATTCATCACACAATTTTTATCTATCGACTGTTATGGTCATTTTTATATTCATCATCATATCCTCAAATGTATGTTCATGTGTACAATTTGTCATGTTTTAATACATGACGACTCCATTACTCTTTACACTTTTGAACAGCTGAATCATGATTAAACAGTACAGATCGTATTATTCTCAGTGCAGCACAGTCTCTGCCAAGCCAGAATCTCTGCTCACATGCAGACATACACTGACGCACACACTTATCAAGACAGATAAAGACTGGAGCAGAACCTTCTCATAACATCTTCATCATCCTCCAACATTTCCACTATGGGCATCTGACTCCCTCCCTTTTGTCTCTCACTGTTGGGACCTTTTCTTATCTGTATAAAAAGCTTAAGCTGAAACTGTTAGGGGGCGCGGCACTTCCTTCGGACGGACGCTAATTTTGTTCCATCTTGTACCTTTTTTCTTAGTTTAGAATAAACTATTTTTTATATAAAATCATCAATGCTTCTCCTGGACTCCATCATTCAACCAGAGCAATGAATCATGTCTTCAAATGAGGTCAACCGTAAATTCAGCCGTAACAATTGGCGTCGACGAACTGAATCCATCTTCTGCTCTGTGGGCGTCGACCGTGGACCAGCACTGGGTCGACACACTTGAAGCCCCGGGGCTGGCCCGCGGTGGTCCGCCCTCGGACAGAGACTGGAGCACGAACCATCGGTTGAACCTCAAACACCAATTCGGACTAAGGTAAAGCTGCCTTTATAAACATATATATATAAATTTTCATTTACATATATATTCGCTCTGTGTTGATTTTTTTTGGAACCAGTCAAGCATTGTATTGATTTTCAGCTTTGAGCTTTGATTTTGATCCTCAGCTGTTCTGTGTTTTGACAGTGAATAGAATGCCATGAGAAGGGCTCAAATGGTTGAGGTTCTATGCTTTTTAATGCTGTAGGTTCCCTCTGGTTTTCTTCGGGCTCGGATATTTTGTTTAGGCATAAAATACGGCTGGTCATTATTTACTTTGTTTTGTTCGGACACCCACAGCCTGTGAGGTCCTGACCATAGATAGACGGGCAACCAAAGTTTCCAAAACATCCCAGCGGTGCCATGATCTGAGTTCACCTCTGTACCGAAAGATTAAAACCCCGAATCTAACCTAAATTGTGTTTCTGTGAATCAAACAGATGAACAACCCAATAAACAAATAATATATGCATACGCATATACAATCTTGGTATGATGTGAACTCAGATCATGCTTTCAGGCGAGTTTTACTTTTTTTATCTTTGTTTTTATTTTGTTTAAACGTGGAATCAGATTTCTCCCTTTGGCTTGGCTTTAATGCTTTCATTTGGACGAGTGTCAGCTTTTGACTTCTGTGCGCCTTGGTTTTCTCTCAAACACACACACACACACACACACACACACACACACACACACACACACACACACACACACACACACACACACACACACACACACACACACACACACACACACACACACACACACACACACACACACACACACACACACACACACGAGAGAGAGAGGGAAGTGCGCGCACGCACACGCACAGGCACGCGCACGCAAAGAGAGAGAGAGAACCACACCCATGAGCAACACACACTCAAACAAGAGAGAGGTGGCGCCCCTCACTGGCCAGTTTAGTGCACTACACACTTGTGACACAACATTGTGATTTCTCACTTCTCCTCTGCCTACAGAATAGTGCCATTACACACAGACACTATTTTTATTTTTATTTTAAATTTTATTTTTGATTTCATGTTTGATGGGTTCACTCTAAAATGAATATGAGCAACACACACTCAAACACACACACAGATGAATACAGTATTTCATTTTATTTTATTTTAATATTACTGTTACCATCATTATCATTTTTTATTATTTAAATTGTTAGTTTCTGTTGGCTTTGTGGTTGCCCCCCCTGAAGAAACGACATCTTCAATGAAAGAATGAAATCACCTTCAACTCTTACGCTAATGAAATGTCAACATCATTCAAAGGACCAAGCATCAGAAGGAAATGGACAATCAAAGGTCTGTGACCTTTCAGGACTCAAGGACTCAACTCCCATTCAGCAAAGCAATGCTGAAATAACTCGCTCAGTCCCAAGTCAACTCTTCATCGTCTATGAATGGGCCGCATGCTGGGATTAACACATCCTGCCCCATCATCAAAGACTGAGAACCTGTGGGCGTCGGAGTGGACACTCCCCCACCAATGAGTTGCAAGTTAAACGCCACGACTACTGCCTGAACGATGGGCAGCAACTGCAGACTGGTCACACGTCTGATGGAATATCTTCACCAAAAAAGACACTGTTTCAAAAGCCACAAGGATACCAAGCCACAAGAAGTCCACCACAGCCTTTGGTGGTAGTGCTAAATCACTTTAGCCTTGAACTTTGGGATGGAGGGGGACAACTAGCAAATAGCCAACAAGCTTGTCCTTCGCACAATACTAACCCCTCTATCTTCTGACTGTGCACTAGATTATTTTGTTTTCATTTATTCTCTCACACGCAGACAGACCAGACATACAGTCACACACCCACATTCATAACTATGAGAAACACAGGACCACCAGAACTTCACACAGAACACTTCTGTTTGCCACATGAGATCAAGTGTGCCCATCATTTATCTTTGCTTTTATTCATTATGTTGCTCATTTATTTACACTGCTTTTGCCTTTATGAGAAAAGAACAAACAAAGGGGAAGAAAATAGTGTTACTGATAAGGTTGTTTTTGTTTGCTTTTCTTTCATTTATTCTCTTGTTGAGGGGAGGCCCCCCACAATGCAAGATATGGTTACATCCGCTGAAGAAAGAGCCCTCTGTTGCCTCAGCTTTTGGAGCTGAAGTTTTAATTTTTATTGGCCATGATTTTTTTGAGCTCACACGTTTTTCTCCTTTGTTATTTCTGAACGATTCTTCTTTTTCTCTTTTGTTTTTACTCAATTTCAGGAAAATTGAGACAGAGATTGAGGACTGCAGCCTCAACCAAGTTTACATTTTGACATTTTTTGACCGATACCCTCGTAAACAATCTGTACCTTACCCTTTTTGAAGCTGCTTGCGACAGACAGCCTAGTTCAACATTCATTGTTTTCATTTTGCGCGCCTCCCCCTTACCGCGTCGGACTGTCTGGCCGGCCCAAAGCCACTCGACAGCGGGGGGGGTACCAAATTTTTCCTGAGAAAAAAAATGTCCCATTAGTTGCTATGAGTACATAGGCAATTACTTTTCAAACAAGAAGTCCTGGTTTAATGTGCAGAAAAAGGATAAACCTTGCTAGGGAAAGCGCTCTTTGGGGGATAGCGGTCCACCTGATTTGATACATGCTTGGTAACCGAATACCGTTCTGAACAAATTTCTACGTTCCCTTAGAGTGAGGGTTATTAGAGGTTGCGTGCTCCGTTCAATCTTAGAGGTGCCCAATAAAAGTCCTGACAGTTGTGCGAAATTTTCCTTTGGTTTGGTACCGGAGGTTGTTTTCCTTCAGTTTGGTACTGTTGTGAATTATTCTCCCAAACTCTTATTTTCAAGAGCGGTGGTTGAGCCCTGCTGATTCAGAGATTCTTTTTTACATTTCTGGAGACGGACGGCGGGTGAATTTCCCGCGGTTTGGTACCGCGGTTGAGTTTGTGTTTTCCTTCGGTTTGGTACCGGGGATGTTTTCCTTCAGTTTGGTACTGTTGAATTATTCTCCCAAACTCTTATTTTCAAGAGCGGTGGTTGAGCCCTGCTGATTCAGAGATTCTTTTTTACATTTCTGGAGACGGACGGCGGGTGAATTTCCCGCGGTTTGGTACTGCGGTTGAGTTTGTTGAGTTAGACACGGCTGTGCTATTCCTGCCTGATCAGCAGATGAGCAGACTGTCAGTACCACGGGCGATAATCTAAGACTCCGCCAAGGCGGAAGTAAAAAGGAGCGTACCTCTTAGTAATCAGACGATACCAGTAAAAAGCAATTAATTAACACTAAAAGGTTGCCAAGCATGGGGGGGCAATAAGAGCTCATTGACCCCGAGAGACGAGGTGGACTGGCTATCGCCATTGGTGAGTTAGATGAGACCTATATTCTACTTAGACACTATGCAACAAAACCTTGTGAATGCATGGACGTGAAAATTGAGGCATGAACGTGTGCGGTGCATGAGTGACTGAAGGATGACACGTTACGTATGCCTGAGAGAACCGCGTTGTGAGTGCGAATGTGCCGTGGACGTGTCATTGAGTGATTGACCGATGAATGGCTGTTTGACTACACATGTTCCTCTGTTTCACCTTCCTTTCCTCCTGGGTTTTGATGCACTAGATCTTCTCCCTGTTTTTTCCAATTATGTAGTGGGGTGTTCAGAAAACACTGCTGCTTGTTAAAAGAACTATGGTTTTAGGCCTTGGGCCTTCTAAAAAGTTTACCAGGTTTTAAAGGTTTTTTTCTGGGTGTTTAAAAACACCAAACGACGTTTTTTATATATGATACCACTTTCAGTGGATTGACTGGCTTTGACCTTGACTGACCTTACTGTTCATGTTCAGTGTCCATGTTTTTTTTGTTGTTTTATGTGTATACTCGTTGTGGTGTGCACTTGTCTACGTCTTCGTCTTAGTTGTTGTTATTATGTAGCTTTTTCCAAAATACAGGTCGCTGGCTGTATACTCAAAGGAGACGAATCAGATCCAACTAAAGAAAAGAGATATTTTAAATTATTCGTTTAAGTCTTAATGTTTTCCTCTCTTTCTGTTTCTGAGTGTTTCCTAACAGACAATGCCACCGCCTTCTCGACTCCGATCCTGCCTCCCCCAGCCGCCATGCCTGGTCACTGCTCTTATGATGAAGGATGAGAATTAAAGGGAAGTATTGTCTATAACTGTAACTGGGAAACAAAGGGGAAATAGATTGAAATAGACACGTGACAATATGACATATTGTGGATGTTCTAACATAATATCTATTCCAGAGACTACAGAGACTTCCAATCCAACTGCGAAAGTGGGGACAGATCTTCAAATTTCCAAAAGGAGCGTACAGTTGACCCAGGCTTTGACCTTTTAAGGCTGAGGAGGAGGTCGAGGAGGCTGGAGGGCACAAAGGCAGGTAGACACAAGAGAGAGGAAAACGGAGACACATCCAAAATGATCAGATAAGTGATTTTCCAATGATATTTATCATATGGTTTTAAGAATCCAAATGTATTCTTATGTAAAAAAGGGAAGGGAGGGACCAACGTCCCTCTGATTTTTGATTTATATTTTATCATAGGAAAATATACCTCAAACCCTCCAACCATTTTCTTCTTGTTCCAACAGCACTTAGCGTGCAAGACCATAAAACACCTTCACTGGATTTAGACACGTTTAAGGGAAAAATTAAGTGTTCTCAACATTGGGTTGGTGGCCCAATCTGGGTCGCCTGAGATTTAAAAAGGGTCCTCCTGATAGTTTAAAGTTAAGTAACTTCCAAGTATTTAAGGAAGCTCTCCAAACCGTGCTGGGGCTCATCACCCCTACGAATGGGATAAATACAGAGAGCAAAAGACAATATGATTGTTCGACTCAACTTAACTTTAATTCTGTCTAACCTTAAAGGGCCAATAATCTTGCTAAACTCTGGTTCAGACACAGAATAGGAGACACTTTTGCCACCAATTGACCTTCAAAATTAAGTAAATTACATCTCAAATAATAATTATGAGGGAAATGAATGAAATAAATGAACTGACAAATTCAGCTCTATAAAAGAATTAGGCTATGTAAATAGGTGTGGAGTGTTAACATTATTCAGAATAAATAAAGGATAGAATAAGATTTCTCCTTCACAAATAAGAGATAGCAACGAAAAATGAAACAAACAATTTAAATAAATAAATAACATTATTTATTTATTTGGTTAAACTCATTTAGCTTTCTCACATTTCCATGTCTCCCAATTGTATGTATTCATCTTGAGAAGACATGTAATCACACTCCACACTTCTCCGTCCGACTTGCATGTCCTTCTCCGTCCGACTTGCATGCCCTTGTAAACAGTGGTTCTCAAATTGTTGCTTCTCACCAGGTAAGTAGATGTACCACAGATAATCACTGCAACTCCAGCTATGCTTCTCCTTACTCCAGGAAAAGAAAATCGAATTAATACTTCCTGCTTTTCTTTCAGCCTCATATTTTCCCACTCGCGTGCGAATGGGCTACAGAGCTAGCATGGCTAAAAAGCTCACTAACCCACACCTAACCATTGTGTGATTGTGCAGCAGCACCTTTTAGGATCTGAAAAGCTCTCAGATCCTGACCTCTGACCTGTCTCTGCCTTCCTGGCCATACTAACTATTCATTTAGTTAGTTAACTAAACCTAACACCCCTAAACTTTTATTTTATTTTATTTTGTTTTGTTCTGTTTTGTTTTTCTCCCCCCCCCTTTTTTTCTGTCCAGGTACCAGCTAAAGCCTACCAGGTACCAGGTACCAGCTAAAGCCTCAGTAGTGGGATCGCGCCTGTGTTCAGGTACCAGCCAATCCCAAGAGTTCTGTTTCGGTGTTTTTCCCCCTCTTCTGTTCAGGTACCTTCCGATCCTAAGAGAGGTTGCCAGGTGTGTGGAGACTACCCTTCCTCAGACAACAACCAATCATCTACAACGCCGACCGGAAACGAACGACCCACACGGCAGTGAAGGTCGCGGAGCAGGCAACATGGATCCAAGATGATTGCCGACACCAGCTGATGCTGAGACGGAGGCTGACCGAACAATGAAGGGGGAACCGACAAGGCCACTGAGACACACACAAGAAAACGCTCTAGAACAAGGGCCTAGCTTTGTTTATAAGCCACACCAAATGCTCATAGCTAGGTTGAGGGAGGACAACCTCACACCTAGCTGCAGGAATACAGTCATAAACCCTTCTGCTACGATTGAGGAAAATACTCAAGGTTCTTCACTCATGATGCCGCCAATCAAGTGCGGTGATTCTAACCATGGCTATTGGTTACCCCAGTTACCACTGAACTCAGCCGATGAAGACGAGTGATGTCCTTGATGCAAATGATGATTTTTGCTTATCTAGATGTAATAAAGGATGATTTTTGATGATTCATGCCATTGATAATAATGAAGTTTTTTTTTAAGGTTTATTTCCACATTTTTCTTGATATATCTGTGCCTCACAAAAAGAAGAATATATCCAATGTATGACAATAACGATGCTAATGGTTAACCCTGACAGACAGCAAAGGTGGAATATAATAATTTTGTTTCTTGATTTGGTCGTTGAGGCGACCAAAAGTGGGGAATGTTATGGTAATTTTTATATTCATCATCATATCCTCAAATGTATGTTCATGTGTACAATTTGTCATGTTTTAATACATGACGACTCCATTACTCTTTACACTTTTGAACAGCTGAATCATGATTAAACAGTACAGATCGTATTATTCTCAGTGCAGCACAGTCTCTGCCAAGCCAGAATCTCTGCTCACATGCAGACATACACTGACGCACACACTTATCAAGACAGATAAAGACTGGAGCAGAACCTTCTCATAACATCTTCATCATCCTCCAACAATTCCACTATGGGCATCTGACTCCCTCCCTTTTGTCTCTCACTGTTGGGACCTTTTCTTATCTGTATAAAAAGCTTAAGCTGAAACTGTTAGGGGGCACGGCACTTCCTTCGGACGTCCACCTGGACGGACGCTAATTTTGTTCCATCTTGTACCTTTTTTCTTAGTTTAGAATAAACTTTTTTAAATTTTTTATATAAAATCATCAATGCTTCTCCTGGACTCCATCATTCAACCAGAGCAATGAATCATGTCTTCAAATGAGGTCAACCGTAAATTCAGCCGTAACACGACAATACTAATTAAAACCAATATTGTTATGGATAAGGAAGTCTAACAAGGTAACAAAGAGATGACAAACAAATCAGATGATAGATAATAATTTTTAGTGTATTTTACAGCTGATTTAAGACATTGGTCAAAACCGGCCCATTGTCATGCAAGATGCTAACAGAAAGCTAACACAAAAGGAAGGATTTTATTGGCTTATTTAATAAAAGGCTCAGTAATAGTGATTAATTATAATTTAATCCTAGTAATTGAGCACATATTTGTAATTTATTTTCAGGGAGAAAACAATAATTTCAATTTAAAAATGCCAGTCAACGTAATTGGTTTTGAGTTGTAAAATACAACATGGATAATTGAAGACACAATTGTAATTTAAAAATGTAACTGAGCCTATATCTGAAACCTGTGATGTAATTCCACTCACTGAGGACTCAGAACTACGATAAGTCTTGTGCAGTGCAGAGAATCAAGGACAACGGCTCGCGTGGGCCAGCGTAGAGTGGGCCGGCGGGGGCCAGCGTCCTCCCTGCTGCAGCTTTACTTGGCTCAGCTCTTCCCTGCTGTGATGCTGCAGGTCAAAGGCATGAGATGGCAGCTTGCTGCAGCATAGCGCTGCTAAAGGAAGCCAAACCCTCAACAGTCTGAAGAACAAACACTTACTTTGATCTCGTCCTGAGTGAGTTCGTGTGCGTAGAAGTTGAGCCCTTGTTCTCTTAATGGGAAAAGCCTGTCACAAAGGAAATGAACAGCAAACACAGGGTCAGAACACAACAGAAATCTCAATAGGAAAAAAAACACTATATTCATTTATAAGTAAACACTGTGTGAAGGAAAAAGGAGGTTGCGTCACCACAACAAAAAAAAACTACATCAGACTTAAAGGGCCTGGACTACGAAGCGAGATTTCCTTTTATTGCGCAAACTTCTGGGATTTCTTCAGTGTGTGCTGTACTACAAAGCTGGCTAACGTCTTACGGGTCTAAATCACCATGGTAACTTAGGCTGAACACCTAACCTGGTAAGAACCAGGTTATGAAGTGGATCAGATCTGAGCGAGTACTAAAGTCCCGCCTCGTTACCAATCAAATCTCTAAGAAAACAACCTGCCCATTGTTAGAAGATCCTGGTTGGTGCAGATATGACAGCTGCGTTTAGGAAAGAAAGATTATAATGGATAGTCGGGGGGACCAGACCTTTCCGATGATACCATAGGTGACCCGATCCGCACTTTTAAAATTGTATTTCACATATAAATATTGCATTTATCGATGCTTGAATCACACACATATGTATCACACGATTACACATGAATAAGCGGGATCTGTTGAGTGCTTACTGCAACAGATGTGCAGCAAAACCAGAGGCGGTGGGGATTGCTGGACTGCAGAATGTGCTGAAGTCCCTGCTCCAACACACCTGAATCAAATGAATGGCTGATTATCATGCTTCAGCAGAGCTTGATGACAACACATTGAATTAAACCAGGTGTGTTGGAGCAGGGACACATCTAAAAGTCTCAGCAATCCGACCCCCGAGGTCTAGGGTTCCCCCAGCGCTGATATAAACCTTATTTAAGTGACAAGGATGTAGTCAGTCCACTGTCAGTGCAGAAAATTAATCTATCTGTGCTCAAGCTGTAGGAGAAGGCAAAATGAAAAATAGTGTAGAGTAGAATTGTAGAAGTATAATTTAATTTAAAACTATTAAAAGACTCTGGCTTGGACTAAAAAAAAAAAAAAGGTAAACCATCATTTTGTCTTCAATTCGTCACAACACCCGTGTATGGCTACCGTTGTAGAGGTGTTGTGACGAAAACTGTGTCCGATGTAATGACGGCTCCTTGTAAATAAGTAAACAGAAGTCTTCTTACAGTTATCTGCTCCACAGAATGAAGGTGTCTTTGAGAGTAATTGGTGTAATGATAATAATGATGATGCTACCTAACTCTGGAGGCATCATCAGTGTGAGTCATCAGCGCTGCAGTGAACAAGTGAAGACCTTACCACTGAATGTAGGTGTGATTGTGCTCCAGTTTTTCATAGTCGCCTCTCCACTTGGAGAGAATCTCCTCGATGTAGATACCTGAGAGGAGGACCATCAAGATAATTATCAGCTGCAATCATCCAGAAAATCATTGGATTAATCCACAAGGTCTTTCCATCGAGCGTGGCATTTAACCAAACAGTAGGGCTGGGCGATATGGACCAACACTCATATCTCAATATTTTTTTTCTCAAAATGGCGATATACGATATAAATCTTGATATTTTTAATTCAAATAAAGTCAGACTAGAAAAACAATCCTGGGTTTAATTTGCTGATGCAAAATGCCATACAGTCACATTTATTAACAAACAGCAGCACAATATGTGCCACTTTGTGCTTTTTCTCCTATAAGGGACAGTATGTGTGAGTGAGTTCTGTAGTGTGGCTTGTTTACATGAAGGTCTGGGTTAGGACGCACTCAGTGATCCATCCAACTGTGCTATTCATGTTTTTCTGAGATGTAGCGAAAGCAGCGACTCCAAAAACGAGTATTTTTATACAAAACAAGCAATAAAATATATATATATATCGATATAGGTGCTATTGTAATTTTCTATGTCGCCAAAATAAAAAACTCAATATATCTTGAATTTTTATATATTGCCCAGGCCTACCAAGCTGAACCCAATAAGTCCGTGTGTGTGTGTGTCCTTACCATCTGGTACCAGAGAGATCTTGTTCAGGTAGAAGCGCAGGTTGCGGTACTCGTTGGGTTGTCGAGACTTTTTAAGGTTCTACACACAAACAGATCAAACATACAAGGTTTCAACTTCTGGGGGTGTGTATACACAGAGTTTTTGGTGAATGAAACACGTGTGTATATGTGTGTGTATGTGTGCTGGTACCGGGTAGCTGTGACGGTACTTGTAGAGGTCCCTGGCAGCGTAGAAGCTCCTCTTCATCTTTGGAGCCGACTCTGGGGAGTCAGTGAGCTGAGAGGGGAAAGAGGGAAGGATGAAGGCAAAGGAAGCCAAACATGAGGGATTTGGTTCTGATGCAGCACCGACACGCTCAGCCCCAGCCGAGAAATCATCTGCCATTCAGTAGGCATGCAACAACTCTCAATAACTAGGGCTGGGAGATATATCGATATTCAAGATTTCTATTTTGGCGACATTGAAATTTACAATATCGCTTATTTTGTCACAAAAAAATACTTATTTTAAAAGACGCTGCTTTTGCTACTTCTCAGAACAACATAAAAATCCCAGTTTGCATCCTAACCCAGAACTTCCCTGAACCAGCCATAATCCAGAACTCACTCACACGTGCTGTCCACTATAGGAAAAAATTACAAAATTGGCAAATATTGTGCATAGGGATGTCCCGATACAACTTTTTTTTTTTTTTTACTTCCGATACGATACCAATATTGCAGCCTGTTGACTCGATACAATATCAGCCCAAATCATACATACTTTTCTTATTATTTTGTAGTGTGGAATGTTAGAAAAGGCTTGATCAAGTGATGTTACTCAGAGAACAATAGTCAGCAACAGTAGGTATGAGAAAAACTGACCCATTTATTATTGAAGTTTGTATTCATATAGTGGGAGGAGCTTAAGTAGAGTTGTAATTTATGGCATGCTAGAACATATTGTATTAATTCAGTGGTTCCCAAACCTTTTCTACTGTGCCCCCCTTTGAAGAATTAAGAAACTCTCAGGGAGCCCCATCATGACAAAAAACTAAAATAAAAATGGGTGAAAAAAAAAAAACCTGACCTGTTTTTAAGCATAAAAAAATTTAGTATTCTTCTTCAAATCTCATAAAATTAACATAATTTGCAGTCACATATTTTAGAACAGTAATAAAGCTTTTTATTAATTGACTAGTACAGTGCCCGTCGGAAGTATGTATTCATATAGAGGGAGGAGCTTAAGTAGAGTTGTCAATTATGGCCAAATGAGTATGTGTTTGAAGGATGGATGTACAAAGAGGTGTACATACTCTGTAGTAGGGATGTAACGATTAATCGTAAGGCAGTTAAAAATCGATTCATAGGTATCACGATTCACATCGATACTGTGAAAATTGCTTTTTTTAACCAGCAGAGGGAAGCAGAAGTGTTGGCAGCGAGTGGAATCTGCTAATACTTTCTTTCAGGCAGCCTTCTACTTTTAAACATGTTCATAAACGATTCCTTACCCCTTTAGCACCAAAAAATATCTGTAATATTACGTGAATATCTGTGAAAGTACTGTCTGCTAGCATAGCATCTCTTCTTCACTGCAAGATATCTGCATGCCAACCGACCACTGGGTTACCTGATGGTCCAAACAAATATCTGACCTAAATACAGTGAAATTATTGTTTTTTTTGTTTTTTTTAAGTCCAATTGTTAAGGCACAAAATACATTTTCAGTTGCACTTTTAAAAAGAACTATTATGCAGTTTTGCATTGTTTACTATAGAACCAGAATTTAAATTAAAAGGCTTTCCTTTATTCCTTTTCCTTTATTTATTAATTAAATTGCATTGTTTTGAATAGTTTATCAAGGGATTCTTTTGATAATGAAAAAGAAAAGGAAAACAGTATAGTAACAGTATAGTAATAAAGGAATATTTTTCAGTCATCATTTGTCTACAGTCCCATTTTGTAAAATAAATCGTGACAGAATCGTATCGTGAACCCAGCATCATGAATCGAATTGTATCGGGAGTTGAGTGAATCATTACATCCCTACTCTCTAGTGTTATAAAGGGGTTTATTTGCGGGTGCAAAGTAAAATAGCGTGTGCGATTTCCCTGGTTTAATTATATGGGACATGTGCATGATAAATGTGTTTGTTTTTTTTTAACTCATCTTTATATTTTTTTAGTTTTGTGTATTTTATGTATGTTTTTAGGAGTCATGTGTATTTTTGTATCTTTCTGTTATGTTTTTGTGAATTTTTTGAATAATTTTTGTTTTTTGTTGCCATTGTACTGTGATTCTGGAGTCATTTTGTGTGTTTTTGGAGCCTTTTTGTATATTTTTGTGCATTTCTGATGTTGTTTTGTGTACTTTTTGCATAAATGTTTAGTTTTTTGTTTTATTTCACTCATTTAGTATATTTTTATTATAAATACGTTATGTGTGGTGAGGATGTGTGTGTGTGCGCGAGACTCGCTACCTGTCATACTGGTTGCCGTGTGGGACTCTCTCCATCTCCTCTGTGGGTTATCTCTCACACACGCAAGCATGGGCATTAGCCGCGCACATGCACATAATCAGTCACAGGTTGTTGAGAGATAAAAAAGAGACGCGGAAGAACCACAAAAAATAAGCTTTTTGCAACACCAAAGTAGCAACTCTCTCTCTAAACAGCTCTGTGTGCGTTCAGCATGTACATCCCGGCACTCTCACACGCAAGCGCATCAGCCGTGTGTGTGTGTGTGTTTTGGCACACAGAGGAAGTGGAGTTCGTAACTCGCAATTTAAAGGAAGTTTGGGATTACGTGAATAATTTTAAATAACCATGAAATATTAACTTACATAACTTTTAGCAGTACAAAAACGTTTTTAATATTGACCTTTTTTAAACCCAAACAAACTGCGACACAGTGACATCATGAACCCGGAACCGGAAGTAGCGCTCTCAATACCGCGCTCATAACCGAGAGTGCCGTAATCTTAAAATGAATGTTTTGAAAGTTTTGCAACACCAAATTACTCCAAAATAACGGATGCTCATACTTTGCCTTTGACAAAGTTTCAGGTCGAACTCATACCACGTCGGGGAGATATTTGCGACACGCACGCGCGCGCACACACACACACACACACACACACACACACACACTTCTTGCTTTTAAAGGTAGATATAATATAATATATATCGGAGACTTTAGATTCAGTCTGATAAAATCCTACTGTATATTCGTTTTCTGGCTGATATCGGACCAATATCCGATATCAATATCGGCTATCGGGACACCCCTAATTGTGCAGCGGTTTGTGGTTAATAAATGTGCCTATGCGTCAGCAAATTTAATCCAGAATTGTCTTTTTGGTCTGACTTTATTTGAATTAAAACAAAATCTTGATTTATATCGACATTTTGAAAAAAAAAAATATTGAGATGTGAGTTTTGGTCCACATCGCCCAGCCCGAGGCAGGTCTGGGCTTAGGACAAACTCAGCAATCCATCTAACTGTGCTTTTAATATTCTGAGAAATAGAGAAAGCAGCGACTCCTAAAATGGATATTTTGATACAAAACAAGCTATAAAATATTACATATCTCAGAAATATGTTAAAATTGTAAAAAAACACTCTCTCACTCTACTCTGTGAATAATATTAAATACTTGTATGATGTGATTTGTATTGTATGCTTGTATAAAAGTGTGTGTGTGTGTTTAAATGTTTTGTGAAGGGGCGTGGCCTGTCCATGGAATAGACTCCACCCTGACCACGATAGACGATCGACACAACAATGATTTACATGCATTTGTATCATCTTAACTACACATGGGAAAAAAGTACATGTAAAACTGCTGAGTGAATTGATAGTTTGTGTCTGCCTCACAGCTGATCATTTATAGATAAAAGCTTTTACATAATTTGTAAAGTAAATGGTATAATAAATGTTAATTAATCCATATGTTTCAGTGGTAGTACGCTGTACCTAAACGGGATAAATGGGTAAATAATAAATAAGGTGAATGAATGCCCGCTGTATCCGCCTCCTCCTCCGTACCTGCGGGGGAGTTGAGTCTCCTGCGTATCCCGCGGCCTGCTCGCTGTCCGCCGGGCTGACAGAGTCGGAGATGCCGCTGTCCTCCTCTGCCGCCGGAGGCTCGTCTTCCTCGGAGTCGGACCCCCACGTAGAGTCGCATTCCTCCACGGTGCTCGGCTCCTTGAAGCGCCAGCTGCCCAGCAGGTTTCCCATTGAAACAACATGCACCACCCGTCCTTTTCCACGACACTTGCTACATAATCACGCTCCACAGTACACAGCTCAGTGATGTGTTCACGGAGCCCTCGGAGCGGGGCTTTTAATGGCAGAAAAGTGGGAATTTCCACATCAGCTGCGATGATGCGCGTTAGTGTATGAAGGGCGATTAGTGCCCCACAGCGCAGGAAGAAGTCTCCATTCTCTTGGTGCGTTTACAGACAAATCGGAGATCTCATGCTGCATTTAATTGAAATCGGACATCGGATATTCCTAATCGAAAAATTCTTGACTCTGCCTTTAAAACGTCAGAGATAATGTGCAGTGGTGTAAAGAGTACTGCTATATCTTACTCAAGTACAAGTAAGTCATGCATAAAATATTTATATGTATTTTTTATTATTGTTTTATTTTATTTTTTGTACTTGAGTACATGAAATACTCAAGTACAAGTAAAAAGCAGCTCAATTAAATAGTACTCAAAGTAAAAGTTTCTATAGTTACTTCTGCTTATTGTTGGTAATAATTCTTGCCACGGTTCCCTTGCATAAACATCTCATGTATAAACTTAAAAAGGAACAGACCAAATCTTTCACAATTGGAACCTAATTTATTTTCCTCAAAGGAATCTGTATAAAATAAACAATTCTTTTTTTTTTTTTTTTTTTTTTAATAAAATAACACCATTGAATTCAGTTAATTTTTTTTTTTTTTTTAAATTATCAGACTTTCAGTATAACTACATTTATAAATTCTAAAATGTCAAATGTGCCATGTGGGAAACAACATAATAGGTAGATAGGTAGATGATCAGAAATGGCAGGACTACGAACACATGGATTATGTTCTATGTGCTTCATAAACTGCTGACCTTGCTGAAATCAGTACCTTACTGTGGTTTAGTTAGTGTTGTGTTCAAGACCACACTATCCAAGACCAAGACTTGCCCGAGACCAGAATACACCGAGACCAAGACAAGATCAAGACCATAAACATTTTTTTTAATTTAAAAATATATATAAATAAATAAAATGATGACAAGGTTCAACAGTTAAATAACATTCTCTCTTTAATTTTAGTTTCTTTTAAATACATTTGACGGAGAAAAAAGGTGCCTGCAAAAAATTAACTAAAATATTAAAACTGCTACTGATGAATTCACAATTATTCTACATATTTGAAAACAAGATTTTTATGTCAGCTGAATGTACAGCAAGTGTTTCTGCAAAGAAATAACATGGCTGGTCACCTACACACCGCAGAGTGTTTCCTCTTTGCTGTGCTTTTACAAAGGTTTTCTTTGTGGTTCGTGAAAAAATTTCACAACCAACAAGTTAGTGGACATGTTTAGTTCCTCCTCTCTCTCCTGCTTGTGTGTGAGTGTGTCACACACGTCACTCAGTCACATTAAGGAAGGTTGTGGTCATTATACAGGGGGGATTAAAGAATGAATAAATTATTATTTTATCCTGTTCTTCTCCGTGTTATTATCACATCATAAAAATGTTTAAAAATAGCAGGAATTAGTGCTGGTCTCGAACGGTCTTGAGGGCAAATCCCGAGTCCGGACAAGACCGAGTCAAAATGCTTCAGAGTCCGAGACGAGACTGAGACCCTTAAAATGTGGTCTCGAGACCAAGACCGGTCTCGACTACTACAACAGTAGGTTTAGGAACTAATTTTATTTCATAATTTACTCAGTAATGGTTGAGTGTAGAAATGTAACAAATTACCAGTACATTACTTCTTTTAAAATGTACTTAAGTATAAGTAAAATTACTGATTTAGAAACACAAGTATCCATAAAAGCAACTCAATTACATTAATGTGAGTAGACTACTTATAATCCATTACTTTCACCTCTGGAGATGCAACATTTCTCACGGAGATAGTATTTACAAGAAAGGCAATAATGTTTGTGATTAAATCTATGATTATATTTAGAAGAGTAATTTTATTTATTGGCTCAACAAACAAGACAACATTCTGATGTGGACAAAGAACCAGTGTTTATTGAGGTTCCTGTTTCTGCTTCGCTGTTCCAATACATTAAGTTTGGAACTTTAATTATTTTGTACGCTGTTCCTTATTTGGAGTTGATTGTTCTTCCTGAAGCCAGACCAGGGGTAATTTTGCAAAGCAGAAATTAATACTAAATTTAAGATCCGAAATTATTCTCATTAAAAAAGTTTCATCAGTGCAAACTGATTGTAAATATTTTCCAGTATAAAAGTGGGATCCAAATGTTTCTCATATTATTCTTTGGAAAAGTGTAATAGTATATATATTTACAAAAAAAACCAAAAAAAAAAACATCTACGCTTCAGTCAGTGTGTCACTGATCGACCTCTATACATTGATTGGAGCAGCAGCATCAGGGCCGGACTGAGTCACGTGATTCCTGAACCGAGGCACACACACACGCACACACACACACACATGGAAAAATTTTCAAAGATGTTACATTATTCTGAAAATTGAATTCTCCATATCTAACAATTATCTTTTTACTGACTTTTCAAGCAATTTCAAACGTAAAAAAATTATTGATTGAAATATTGAAATAATACTGATAACGGAGAGACATTGTTATTAGTATTAACTGTTAAACAATAACATACTAATAACTAATTTACCAAATTCATAAAAAATATGTAATTTTTTATCGAATTGATCTGACTCGAATGGGGACAATGATCTGATTATTAACCACCCCTAATGTGTTGTGATAAACACTGTTCAGATTATTACCGGAAGACTGTATTCAACATCTGAAAAGATTATTTAAAAAAAAAAAAAAAAAAATTGTATTGTATTGTTATTTCTAGCTCATGATCGTCAGTCATATTGTATCGTGTCTTTCTCCCAAATAAACTTAAAAAATCAATAAAAGTAGGTTAAAGGTCTTTTTGTATGAGCCACGTCACATATCCTTAAAACAACACTAAAACCAAAGCTCAATATAACATATCACATGTCTTATGGTGTGAGGTGATATTATGGGGGATAACAGGAACAACTCTATCAGAGCGAGGGCCTAAAAAATGTGATTGTATGTGATCTGAGGGCCACATTTAAGCATATAATTATGTGTGTTTTTGTTATTTTTTGTGT